>NC_068403.1:19057271-19357271 GCF_023724105.1 Carassius gibelio | reverse complement strand
ATCTCTCGCTGTCATTGTGTGACATCAAATGAACTCAGGCCACTTTGTTTTCTACAATGCTGACCGAGCAATCTGCCATCAAGGACAGTCCTTGGTTAGCTCTAAAGGCGCCATTTGGAGCATTCACATATTGTTAAAATTGAAGTGAACTCATTTTCTATTCTGAACAGTAGGTTTTTAAAGGTGCGCAGACCTAAAACATGGATGATTCAGGCTCTGCTGCACACACACAGACACACACAGGCAGTCACACATTTTGCAGTGTATGGCTCTGAGAAGGATTAGAATCATTTTCCATTGAGCCTTCGCTACAAGACAAACAGCGCAGAAGGCCTCGGGACATCATCCCAGCTTTGAGCACCTCATTGTTTTCTCCACACACTAGCAATAAAACTTGGAGCACTGCGGTTGTTACCCTATTGGATGATAAATAAATTCATCATCTTACCTCGAGGACATATACTTTCGAAAAATCAACTTCTCATCATATGGATATTAATCTAATCGCTTGAATATGCCTGAGAAGCAGGTTGGGTTGTTGCTTGTTAGGAGACTAATTTTACCTCAAGGCAAATCTAATAAAATCTCTTCTAAGCTATTATGATCAATCAGTGAAGCAGTGAATCACCAACTGATTCACCAGCAGTAACAAGAGGGATTATATCTGAAAGGCAATGTTTGCCGAGTTTTTGTACACTATATAGCTGTTCGTTCTCACAGCTAAAAACAGCACTGGAGGACTGTGGTCTTGTTGATGGACTCTCAAACTCCGGCGAGATTTATTGGTCCAGGCTCTGGCGCTGATGTGGTTCAGGTTAGGGTGAGGTGTAATCATTGAATGCTACAGGCTAATCAAAAAGTTTGATAGTATAAAGTTAATTTGTGTAAAGAGAGTGTTTAAATTTTCGCAGCTTGAATTAGTCAGCTCGTAAAATACATACGAATTGGCCGTGAGATATATCGTTGCATTTTGTTCTGTCGAATGAATATTCTCGTAGCTCTTTGGGGTAAACCAATTGCTTTAATTTAAATTAATCCAATTTAAACTTAAGTGTCATTTGAGTAAAAAAAAAAATATCTCACCATTGAAAATTTTAAGTTTCAAGACTTGACTTCAAGACAATATGATTTTTCTTATCCCACATATATATATATATATATATATATATATATATATATATATATATATATATATATATATATAAGAACTGGTCTGAGTTTGACTTCTGCGTTCCCTTCTTTTTCTTTTTTTGCTTAAAATTGGAAAACAAATAATATTTTATCAATGGAATAAGAAATGCTTAATACTTAAAAATACCTAAAGTATAACATATAAAGAAAAACAATATACCATTTTCCTAGTGGCTGAAGTTTTCAGGCTGTAGATTGATTTGGTCTGGAGTCAACTGTTAGTTCAACTTCCTGTAGAGCATAAACAGTCATTACCTACTGTGTTTCTTCATTCATTTAGCCCTGGCCATTTGCGCTTGTCTTTCACAAGAAACAGGCTCACGTCCTCGTTGTCATGGACACATACTCTCTGCTCTTTGTTTTTGAAAGATGGCTTTTAAAAGTGTATGTTCATAGGGTGCAGCCACCCACAAACAGCAGAACAATTCCAACTTTAACAAAGATGAATGTGCATTCATACAGACAAAGATACGTTTCTTTAGAGGGTTAAAAGATGGTTCAGAAAGAACTTTTAAAAGACATACCTTGAATGAATAAAGCAATTCTTCACAAATTATTACATGAGTGGCACAGAGAAGGTATTATAATGAGTAATGCAGCACTGGTGTTACTGTCACCATTACAGGCTTCTGGACTAATGCTTTATGAAGTCAGAGCAGTGCATGTGTTATTACTCTCAGTAGGGCCACATTTCATTGACCGAAAATAAGTACTTTTTTATTATTAAAATATGTGCAATACTACGTGTTATAGATATATCAGCACTTCAATTTTCTCATATTAATGGAATACTGTAGTCAACCCAAATATGAATATTTGTTAAAAATGTACTCACACTCCAAGGCCATCCAAGATGAAGATGAGTTTCTTCATCAGAACAAATTCAGACAAATATAGTATTTTATCACTTGCTCACCAATGCATCCTCTGCAGTGAAAGTCTATTATCTACAATTATGCTTTCTCAAAAAATCCATCCTCTGTCCCACATACAAATCCAGTGAGATATTTGTTTAGAACTGTTTTCGCTTATAAACAGTGCTTGATCTGTGCATATTTCTCTCCTGATTCAGACAAGATTACATTTTCATTATAGAAAGCAATACTACGGATAGACGATTTAGTCAGAAGTAATAATTTGAAGTTAAACTTATGTAATAACTGATCAGTGTGATGTTTTCCACAGCTGTTTGAATTCTCATTCTAACGGCACCCATTCACTGCAGAGGATCCATTGGTGAGCAACTACATTTCTCCAAATCCAGAAAAGAAGAGCTTCAGAGATCAGATATAGAATGAAAAAATATAGAGGCTTGCTGCTGTTGCTTTCCTGACCAATTTATGGTTCCTACTAACTACCTTCATACTTATGCTGAAATGAAATTCTGGACACATACTGATATAAAAATCAAATGCTCTTGCTGCAGAGTGAAAAACATAAAGGAAGAGACCTAATTTAACTGAGGGCTCGAAACAAGCAAGCAATTAGAATAGCCTAAATAACACAGGCCAGTATACACCTTCCAATTATAATATAATAAGGTCTTGTTGATAGCATGTATAAATAGAGATTATATTGGAGAAAACAGCACAATGATACCGTAGTATTTGATACCGGAGTGGTTTCAGCATACCGTGTTTAAGATGTTCTAGTATAAATTCACTGTAAATAAGACTGTAACTTATTTGCTTGTTCCTTCCTAGATGATCGCGTGTCTTTTTTTTTTTTTTAACAAATCATTTGAGTAATTGATAAAATGACTCAAGATTTCTGTTACATTTCTGAATGTGTAGTTCAGTTTAAAAGCTGCAAAGGTTTATTAGCAGTGAAATTTGTGTCACTTTGTATGAAAATGTATTTGTATACCTTGATTTTATCACTCCTGGTTGCTTAAGGTATGCATGAAGCCTATTTTAATCACTGTTCTAGATGATGAGAACAGGTTAAACATAGACATTTGTTTAAAAAATGTTACATTTTAGAACTAGAGGTAACCTTTACTAGCAGAGCAGAAGAACTGTGCTCACCACCCCTGCTTATGTTTTATGGGATAAGAATCTACAGACAAACAATGAATCAATAAACCTAAAACAGGTGCCAGTGTTCTTTTCTCCTGACCTCTCTTGACCTCTGTTTTCTTACCCTCAGGTGAGAGGAATAAACCTGCATGCTTCTGTTCCCTCTCCTTCCTGCAACAAACTAAGAATAAGCACTCACACTGTTACTACCAAACATCACCCTCCCTCTCTCTACCTCTCTCTCTCTGGTCCTCTGTCAATCTTTTAAGATCCTGGGAGGAAGATGTAAATGTGTTGATTATTCAGACTGAGCAATGCACAGTGTGCTCACATCCTATGACCATTCTGCCGTCTGTGGCAAGGAGAGAGGGCAAATGTCCAGGGAACAAGCACATGGTATTTTTGCATTACAGGATCAGTGGTGAACTGATTCAAACTCTGATTTCACATTGGAAGCAGTAGCAAAATTGTATAATATATATATATATATATATATATATATATATATATATATATATATATATATATATATATTTCAATATTTTCAGATCATAGGAATAATTGTTTTCATGTTTACCGATCACATACAATAGGATCTGTGGACCATAATATCAGGTCAAAAGTAAAAGATTCAGTGTATTTCCAGTTAAATACCAGTTAAATGACACATGGATCCAAATATGCAAAAACTCAAAAATGAATTACATTTAAAAAAATCTTATTTTTAATTTAAATGATAAAAAAGACTATAGCTTTGTGAGGAATCATTAACATGCTAAGATTTTGTTAACTAAAAATGTAAAACTTTTATTTATTTTGGCCATTCATTTTCACGCCAACCATGTTTTAGAGGCCTGAATATGGGTTTCAAAGTGCAGTTTTTTTTTTAAAACTACACCATTATCACCTCCATGTAAACTACAAAAACACAAATTTGTAAAAATGATAATGTCATGTTCATACAGTACATACTACACAATCTGTTTCTTGAAGTGACATCGCCAATGACTGGCCTAGAATTATTTGTCATTTCCTGAATCTGTATGAATGGGGATAATTTTGACAATGTTGTTGTCTGTATGCAATACTGTATGCAATATGCCAGTATTGTCTGTATGCAATTAAAAAAAAAGGATTTTCTTTTCTATTTTTTTTTTTTATATATATATTTTTGTCATGTAAACATACTCTTAGTCATATTTTGCTGTGGGAGTCTTTAGAAGCCTATAGAAACTAATATTTGGAAGGTAATGCCTCTGATTGCTGTGGGCCTGACTAGTCCTCTGACCAAGTTAGGAGTCTTCAACACAAACCCTCTAGCGCCAACTTTAGCTTAAAATGTCTTATCTTTTTCTTAAAAAATGCCTAATCCTTTGGGTTGGAAGAATTATTTTCTTGAACTTCTTTATTTTGTTTATTACTTTTTCGCTACAGATCTTGTCCAATTTCCACCAGGTTTGGTTGATGTGAACATCATAGGAAACCTCAAATATTTATTAGAATTGATGTGTTTATAACTAGTTTTAAACCTCGCTCTTGTGTATTTGCAGTGTTGTTGGAAAAATGATCTCAGGCTGAATGTCAGGAATTTCACCCAGAAGGTTGCATTGCACCTCTGTCATCCTTGAACTCTTGCCATTGTCCAGATTGGCTGAGCTTGGCCCTATATTTGCTCCCTGCAGCTATGTTCTATGTATGTAATTAAATATAAGCAATGATGAACATCATTAGGGTTGCATTTCTCTCTTTACAGATTATTACAGGTGTAGCTCCCCTGGAGCAACCTGAGATTAGGTGCTCTGCTAAAAAGCACAGTGGGAATTGCATATAGACCCTGTAAAACCACTCGCACTTATTGTAACCTAAGGTACATTTAGCTATTTTTTGTAGCTAGTGATAACTCAATTTAAAATTAGTCACATTTAAGTTTCTTAAATTGGAGTGTATATAATAAGCAAAAACTGAGATTTAAGATTTTAAATTGTATTTAATATCATGTATTGACTAAAAGAGTTAATGATTAACATGGTTAACTGAAATTGTAATTATATATATATATATATATATATATATATATATATATATATATATATATATATATATATATATATATCAATCAATCACCTTCATTTATATAGTGCTTTAAACAAAATACATTGCGTCAAAGCACTGAACAACATAATCTGGAAAACAGTGTCTCAATAATGCCAAATGATAGTTAAAGGCAGTTCATCATTGAATTCAGTTATGTCATCTCTGTTCAGTTTAAACAGTGTCTGTGCATTTATTTGCAATCAAGTCAATGATATCGCTGTATATGAAGTGACCCCAACTAAGCAAGCCAGAGGCGACAGCGGCAAGGAACCGAAACTCCATCGGTGACAGAATGGAGAAAAAAACCTTGGGAGAAACCAGGCTCAGTTGGGGGGCCAGTTCTCCTCTGACCAGACGAAACCAGTAGTTCAATTCCAGGCTGCAGCAAAGTCAGATTGTGCAGAAGAATCATCTGTTTCCTGTGGTCTTGTCCTGGTGCTCCTCTGAGACAAGGTCTTTACAGGGGATCTGTATCTGGGGCTCTAGTTGTCCTGGTCTCCACTGTCTTTCTGGGCAGTAGAGGTCCTTTCTAGGTGCTGATCCACCATCTGGTCTGGATACGTACTGGATCTGGGCGACTGCAGTGACCCTCTGATCTGGATACAGACTGGATCTGGTGGCCACGGTGACCTCGGAACAAGAGAGAAACAGACAAATATTAGTGTAGATGCCATTCTTCTAATGATGTAGCAAGTACATCAGGTGTCATGTGAAGTGTTTCCGGTTCCGGTTTACCTAATTAATGCAGCCTAAAAATCCTTTAACGGATTTGGATATTAAAAGCATATTAGTATGTTATGTGTATGCCAGGTTAAAGAGATGGGTCTTTAATCTAGATTTAAACTGCAAGAGTGTGTCTGCCTCCCGAACAATGTTAGGTAGGTTAATTCAGAGTTTAGGCGCCAAATAGGAAAAGGATCTGCCGCCCGCAGTTGATTTTTATATTCTAGGTATTATCAAATTGCCTGAGTTTTGAGAACGTAGCGGACGTAGAGGAGTATAATGTAAAAGGAGCTCATTCAAATACTGAGGTGTTAAACCATTCAGGGCTTTATAAGTAATAAGCAACATTTTAAAATCTATACGATGTTTGATAGGGAGCCAGTGCTGTGTGGACAGGACCGGGCTAATATGGTCATACTTCCTGGTTCTAGTAAGAACTCTTGCTGCTGCATTTTGGACTAGCTGTAGTTTGTTTACTAAGCGTGCAGAACAACAACCCAATAAAGCATTACAATAGTCTAACCTTGAAATCATAAATGCATGGATTAACATTTCTGCATTTGACATTGAGAACATAGGCCGTAGATATATTTTTGAGATGGAAAAATGCAGTTTTACAAATGCTAGAAACGTGGCTTTCTAAGGAAAGATTGCGATCAAGTAGCACACCTAGGTTCCTAACTGATGACGAAGAATTGACAGAGCAACCATCAAGTCTTAGACAGTGTTCTAGGTTATTACAAGCAGAGTTTTTAGGCCCTATAATTAACACCTCTGTTTTTTCTGAATTTAGCAGTAAGAAATTACTCGTCATCCAATTTTTTATATCGACTATGCATTCCATTAGTTTTTCAAATTGGTGTGTTTCACCGGGCTGCGAGGAAATATAGAGCTGAGTATCATCAGCATAACAGTGAAAGCTAACACCATGTTTCCTGATGATATCTCCCAAGGGTAACATACAAAGCGTGAAGAGTAGTGGAAAACCTACTACATATGAAGTCCAACCTGTATGCACATGTACCAAAGAATAGGATCCCTGTTTTTATGTCCTAAGACATGAGATCATAAAGATATATTAAAGCCAGCTGTGTGCTCAACTGCCTCACCCAGATCTGACACACACACACACACACACACACACACACTCAAAGGAAAGGCTGGTAAAAGAGGGATGCCACATGTGGAAACATACATAAACTCAGCGGCTGATACACATTCTGCTTTGAGTAGAAACGGATGGATTGTCAAGAACTGAATTTGCACAAATGTCAAGCACATAGACAGCAGCAAGTTTTCAAACAACTGTCGCCTTTCAGAGAAGATAAGACTATACATTTTAGAGATGGGATTTTTCAGTGACTCTGTCTTTCATCGTTATGCCAGCAAGTGAATTCATTCATTCAGGAATGAAATGTATGGATGAATCTGAAATTGCATACTCCTTTTGAATATGTATTACTTAAAAAATTCTATAGCATGGATGTGTGTAGTATGAATGTCATCTGGATGACTGCATCCATCATGCTTTTATTGTCATGTGACCAGCATCAGTTGTGTTGGTTCAGGGCCATTCAAAAATCCTCTCCCATGGCCTCATGGGATATAAAAGTGTGGATGGATAATATGAATTCGGACATATTACTCACATAATGTTTCAAATTCAATCAGGAAAGCCAGTGTTGTTTGGAATTGCATACCAATAATTTTCCTGTGGCTTTGTTTGGAACATTTTTTTTAAACAGACAATGTAACTAGTACTGTTGTACCTAATGTATAAGTCACTCAACTAGAATTGTTTTATTGAGATTTTGTATAAATGTTATACTTTTTTATCAATACAATTACAGCTTCTGCAATTAACTGTTTGTGAAAGGGACAATTATAGCATTCCATTTCAGTATATTTAAAATGGTATATTTACTGTATAACACATAAAAAGTAAGGTTTAGAACTGCGATTATAATACGAAATTATCAAAAAACAAATATGTATTTTTCATGATCGTGCAGCTCACATTCAAATTCCACAGAAACAAAAGAGACATTCAGCTCCAGTAGCTACACTCTGTACTGAATTTCAGAGCTTCTAGCAGCTTCCAAACTACTCCACTCTCTCATTGTGTGTTTTTCATCCATTTCAGAGGCCTGTGCCATTGGGAATTTATTTAAGATTCTTCCTCCACGTCTCCATGTTTGATTATCCAGATGTCGAAAAAGCTCTAGAGGGCGATGTTTTTTTTTACAGGCTTACTATTTTTTTTTAACAGTCATTGCTTGAGTGTCTTCTTCCCATGTCTCAAACTGAATGGCTAAAAGTAAAATAGAGATTGTTTTTCTTCTTGAGGGTGTCGGGATCTGAAGTCTAGTAATAATCCCTGTCATAGTCCTGCATTCGGTCATAGCTCATCATTTCATTCAAGTTTTGTTCCAAATAGGTAGACATCTCATCTGGGTACAAAAAATACAAAAAGAGATCATAACGCCAATGAAACGGGAAGTATTACTGTAGGCCATTAGCTCAGGGTATGACTTTTACCTGGTGGGAGGACTCCTAAAATTGCTGTGGCTGAGACGAGGCCAAGCTCATTTCGAACGATGCACCTGTATGTGCCAGAATCCATCTGACTGGCCTCTTCGATCTGCAGCCAACTGGAAAGTTCATATTTCTGAGGGCCACCTCGTGACTACAGGAAAAACGTAGAAATGGAAAGACTGAGGTAGATCCCCACATACTTTTTCCTATCTTCTAAACAACAAGATCCATATATAAATGTTTTAGTTCTTGACAAGCGCATTAATCAATATAACCAGTTACGCCTCGCATATCCAAAATCTTGAAGCCATAAACACCTGCAGAAAACCATTAGACATGAATATTCCCATAAAATCTGTCGACTTTATTTACATTTTCTTTTTACTTAGTGGAAAAATCTGTGTAATTCAGTGTAATGGACTTTAAAATGGTATCATTAGCCAAAACAGGCAAAAATAGATGTAAAAAGAAAATACTCTCAGGCCATCCAAGATGTAGATGAGTTTGTTTCTTCATTAGAAAAGATTTGGAAAAACTTCCATCACTCAACAATGGATCCCTTGTAGTAAATGGGTGCCGTCAGAATGAAACAGCTGATAAATGCAACACAATAATCCACAAGTAATCTACATGACTCCAGTCCATCAGTTAACATTTTATAAACTGAATGTTTATAATAAATAAAGAGGATTTTTTTATTATTATTATTATTATTATTTTAAATGTTTGCTTCCAGCTAAATATGAGTCATCTATCCATAATATTGCTTTCTCCTGTGAAAAACTTGTCTTGACTGAATCAGTAGAGAAATATGCAAAAATCCCACAAACAAATTTCAAAACCCTTCTAAACATATATTTCAGTGGTTTTTGATGTGGGAGGACAACAGGGGAAGAAGATGTGTTATGGATTATGAACTTGTATTTTGACCAAGCAACAATTAAGTGTCTTAAAGTTTTGTTTCGTACAAACACGCAGCTTTTTGTTTTACCACACATTTATTGATGGGCTGGAGTCGTGTGGATTGTTTGTTGATTACTGTGATGTTTTTATCAGCAGTTTGGACTCTCATTTGTCACGGCACCCATTCACTGCAAAGGATACATTGATGTGCAAGTGATGTGATGCTAAATGTTTCCAAATCAGTTCTGATGAAGAAACAAACTCATATACACCTGTGAGGGCCTAATCAAGGTGATGTATCACTTTACAGAGTTTCTGTCTTGAAGTACTTTACCTGAACAGATATGTGGGGATCATCACCAGGTAAAATGACCTCTTTTCCATCTTTCCTCCATTCCACTAGTGCCATGGGAAATGCAAACACTTCACAGAGAAATGCTATACTGCTGCCTGTTACATTTACCAGATTATGCGGTGGCACCTTGATGATGGGGACTTACCAGAAATAGAGAGAGAGAGGAAAAGTCATATCAGGGATCACATTCAGAAACCACTTCCTATGTCAGTCCAACTTAAAGAGCTGTTTAAAGGTCATAAATCTCCTCTCTAAAGTCACTGGGAAAATTATAGGGGCCAGTTCCAAAATTCCCAAGTGCTGGCAGCCCAAAGAGAAAAACACTCTTGAGATAACACTTCAAATCACTTGTGAAAGAAAATAAGAAAGAAACAAACAAAACATACAAACAAATAAGTAAATAATGATACAAAAATGCTGATTGGGTGGGTGGGGGGTGCATTTGTGACATCTCTGATTATTAAAAACAAATAAATATTTGTTTTAAGATTAAAGTTTTGAAATTATGTTTATTCCATGCATTAAAAAAATAAGAATAAATATTAGTTGGAAAAACACCTGGGATACTCCATGTAAATAAATAAATGAATGACATTTGGGTGAAAACATTTGTGTTCTATTTATTAAAGAATGAAAATGTATTGATATAAAAAATAAATACTGGTTAGAAAAATACTACTAAACCATGTCTATTCCATGTATTAATTAAATAATGTCAAAAATGTAATTTATATTAAATATTCTGTGGGAAAAAACACTTAATATAACATAACATATGGTGAACATAATTCCACCATAAACAAATAAATAAATACTTTATAGAGGGGAAAAACATTTGAGACACCTCTCTGATTAGATAGATAGATAGATAGATAGATAGATAGATAGATAGATAGATAGATAGATAGATAGATAGATAGATAGATAGATAGATAGATAGATAGATAGATAGATTTATTTATTTTTTAACACACACTTGAGATGTTCATTCCATTGAATTATATATTGGTTGGAAAAACACTTTAAAACACAATAGTTTTACTTTGCAAATAAATAAATGTTGGAAAATATATATATTTTTAGAACATTAGGAAAAGTATGCATTTATTAAAGATAAAATATTGGTGGGGGGAAACATTTCCATGTATTTAAGAAAGAGAGTGAAATAAACAAACACCTAAATAAATAATGATGGGAAAACGCTTTTGTCTATTGTTCATACCTGTCCTGCACGGCCCGTCGCTCACATTGAGTCCAGGATTAGAATAAGCCGCTTCTTTATATTTGCAGATGTTCATGTAAGTCTGTCCGTCTGAGCCACACAGAGGTTTCTGGGACAAACACACACACTGAGCTTCTGGCTCCTCTGCGTCCGCTCCATCCGACCGGTCCAGTTTGCACTCCAGGTTCTCTCCGCACAGTCCGTAATAGACGTTTCTCTGGCCGAGGTCACAGGTCTGTCCCTCCAGGTTGGCGCACTGAGAACAGCAGCCGCAGCTGTCCCGCACCAGCCCCGCTCTACAGCCCAGCGGCAGCGGGCACAGCTCCGACACACACTCCTCACACTCCTGGGTTCTGTTCCCCTCGTCAAACTCATCCGTGCCTTTGTAATAGTCAAAGGTGGCCAGGTCCTCGTCCATGTAGTCATCTTTGTAATTGGGGAAACCGTCTGCAGGTCTGATGCTCAGAACCAAAACGGCAAACATAACCATGTGCATTAACATCGTGAGAGCTTATGTCTCGTGGCCAGGCTATGCATGCAATAAATGCAACTTTTTCCCAAAAGCTGCGGCTTCATCCCCGACTGTCTCCACTGCAGCCTCTCAGCCTCTGAAACCATCTGTGGCTGAAAGAAAATAAACGCAGCTATCCTCCCCCACTCCCGCGAACTCACCGCTTCGTCCTACATAGATATATACACTAGATGTCGCCTTGGCTACGGCAGTTCATCGAAACGAATGCGTCAACAGAGCCGCCGTCTTGGAAAAACAAACTTTTTACTTTATTAAATGTTTAGATTTCCTTTCATTTAAATAATGCCCCTTTCTTGATTAATTTTTTTTTTAATGTAACACTTTTTTTGTGCTATGAAGTTGTTGAAGTGTTCTACAGGGCTCTCAAGTTTTGAACTGAGTTCAGAGTGAGATTTTGCCCGCGGTCGCGATGGCGGCAGGGGTTTGATGGGGACGGGTGTCTGATCTCATAAATGACACATATTCTTACAAATAAAATAATATTTATTTAATTCAGCATTTATTTGTGTGTGTGTGAGAGAGAGAGAGAGAGAGAAAAAATGGTCAGTGCTGTTTATAGTAGGTGTTGGTAGCTGGTTTTGAGGCCAGGGGTTGGTGGCTCCCATTTGAATCACTGTGGTTCCAGGCCAGCCATTTTTCACAGTTCCATCAAGTGCTAAACTGTTCCTGGTTTAGGTCTTGTTTAATCCCACCATGGAGAAAACCCTCTCAGCATAGGTTTGAATGAGCAAGCACTAACACTAATGCAGCTATTTTAGAAAGCCTCCCTGCTTATGTCCCTCACACCTTGATGGACACAGGAGTTATCTTGTCTGCAGACTAAGCACCAGTAAAAAGAGCTGGTGGTTCCCATTGTGATGAATGGTGATCGGGTTGACCACTCCTTCTTAAAGGAACACCTACAGGTGGCTGCTCTACATAACCCTCTCTTTTTCCCTGTTTCCAGTGGCTTCTCCACTGTTTCCTCTATGGTCCTCCACAGTCTCTTCCATGCACCCATCCTCTACTGGCACCCTAACTCCCTCCCCTACTGTATTCTCCACAGCCTCCTCCTCTGACCTAGCCACCTTTTTAGGGAGCTGGGCCCGCATTCATAAAGATTCTAAGAATCCTCTCAGAAAACTCTTAATTTAGCTTAAAAACTTTTACGTAGGAGTCTTAGCTTAAAAGCGATTCGGGACCGATCTGAGAGCAACTCTGAGTAAGGAAAAGACAAAAACGTTTATCTTAGTGAGGAGGCGGGGTTGAACCGGTTGCTATGTATGACACAATCTTTTGAAGACTCTGATTGGCTGGTTGTCCAAGAAGGAAAAAAAAGAGTGATTTTAAGTATAGGGTCTATTCTAATCCTCACTTTAAATTTACATGCGTAATTTTTCCTATTTGACCGTTCTCTCTCTCTCTCTCTCTCTCACACACACACACACACACACACACACACACACACACACACACACACACATTATATGTGTGTATATGAATTCTATTTTTTTATTTACCATGCTTTTAATTTCCTATAAGGTATTTGATTGGCTTAGAATGATAAAAATTGTTCCACTCTTTCCAGTTACAGTGATTGCTGTCCTATTTAAGTGGCGGTTTGAGTGTTGGTTTTAATGTATCAAACATGGAATCAAAGCCAAGAAGAGCGAGAAAGCCAAACTGGACAGAGGAACAGTGTTTACTGTTAGCCCAGTTAATGGATGAACACAAGGCCATTCTTAAAGGAAAATTCAGACACAGCAAGGGACAAGAAGCAGACATGGGAGCGTATAGCACAAACTATTAACGGTTCATTCCCCCTGCTTGTGCGCACCTAAGCCTGCTATATTCATAAATGCAGTTTTTTGAGCTTGCAAGGTGGGAATGTCCAGTGGAAACGAAATGAACTGCGACACAATAAGATGTTCTGAAAGTGCTGTAATTGTTTGTGTGATCACTCTGCTTACAGAAGGTTGTGACAGACCCAAATCATCACTATTGCATTGTTGCATGTTCCCAGTGGCCAAATATTGTAATGTAGTGATTACTTTAATTTATATATTAAATTATATTATATTAAATTATTATATAATCTATACCGTCTTATTAACTCATTGTCATCCATTGTCTGCAACACATTTCTTCTGCCTCTTCATCTTTCTGCCATTTTCTCCTCTGTTAAAGAAACTCTTAAGCCTCTTAAAAGTCCTCGTCTGTGCTCATAACAAATTTTACCTTAAGACCTCTTTTAAGGGATAAGATGCTTTCTGAATTACTTTTTTCTTTACTAGGATTTTTTTCTTTAATTTTAAAAGTAAACGCCCACATTTCTAAGAATTTTCTTAGAATTTTGTCACTAGGAACTACTTTTTGCATTAAGATTCTTTATGAATACGGGCCCAGATCTTTTAGAACAAAGCATGAAAGATTGCTCCTTTGCCTCTTCCCTGACATCTTTGAAATAGACGAATGCAATAATCAATATTATACATTGGATAAAATATAATGAAATAGCCTAGGCAAAACGTTTTGAAAATGGGGACCAGGATGAGGTGCAGTAAAAATAAAAGGAAAGAAATTTTTTTTTTTTTTTAAACTATTATGGATACTGCCATACAAGTATTATGGATAGGCCTATTATAGAAGTCTCTTATATAAAACTATCAGAGTAGCCCCGCATCCTCTTCAACGTGTAACTTTGGCAATAAAAAAATAATAGTGGGCTAATAATAGGCACAAAAGCTACGGCCGACCACGTATAATGGCCAAAATTGCGTGCGTGTCGGGGTCATAATAACCATCAGACCAAAACATATCTTAGACTGTTTTTAAAAAATGTTAAATTAATATATTGATAAAAAAAACATATAGTGAAAATCTGTGTCATTGTCTTGACAAGTCTGTAACCGTAACGTTACCTACTTCAGCGAGCGTCTGGATCTGTGTTGCACACGAGCCTGTAAAAATCTTACCCGGATACAGCAATGCTATTTTCTGATTGGCTGATCGGTAGCTATATTTTTTTTTATTCGATTAGCAGGTGCGTGTCAGGGCCTTCGGGGAACTCACTTGATTCCTCTACGTTACCTGTTTCACTGTTTAAAAAAATAGCGCCGCAACTTGGTGGGCGTTGTCCTCGTAATGTCTCTGCGTGAGAAATACAAGGTGTGGCGTGTGAGCGTGTGAACGGGTTGAAATGCGTGAGTCTCACGCCCAATGCGTGAGACTTGAGAGCCCTGGTTCTATGTCTCTATTCTTTATATTTTGTTATTCTTAAAATGATTGTAAAAATTAGTCTTCTAACTCTGTTTCATACTGTAAACGGAATGTTCAAATAAAGCATTTGAAAATATAAATAATTAAAAATAAATAAAATCACCATAAATCGTCATAAATGTGATTTTCAAATTATTGTTATTATTATTATTATTATTATTATTATTATTATTATTATTATTATTTTGGTTCGTTCCAACGGTCAGACCTGTATTTATCATCGAGTCCAGAGAAAATGTAAGGTTTTGATATATATCAAAATATAATGCATAGCAAGCCTAAGTTTAGTAACATTCTTCTACTTGAGTAAACTTCGAATGAACTATCGCTACTTACCTTAGCCTACTGCATTCAAAATTGCAATGGTGTGACTGTGACTATGTTCATTTAAACATTTTAATTGAATTGGTTTATTAAATATGATGCACAACGCAATTTGCTTGTGGAAGCAAATCACAAATTTGAGAGGAACATAATGTGAAAGTAAGATAGTTGAGGTACCGTTTAAACTCTTTATTCCTGTCCCGCAATACTTTTGCCACATTAAAATAAGTATGTAGCTACTAAAGTTACATTCATACAAAACCCCCTTAAATCAGTGTAGTGTCACACAGCGCCAGTTGGAGATACTACTGAATAGAGAAAAATAGACCTCTTCGCCTCAAAAGACAACTCTCATTGACCAACATATTTTTCCAAGATCGAGGACGCGTTGTCCCAGGACTGGCCCAACCGTTTTCTTTATGCTTTTCCTCCGGTTCCTCTGATTCCCCAAGTAATCAGGCGGATCAGGGACCAGAGATGCACGGTTCTTCTTGTAGGCTCACTCTCAGCACTGGATAGCCGACATGTCACAGATGCTGACTGCGGCCCCATGGCCCGTTCCTTCTTTCTCAGGTGGACGGAACGATTTGGCATCTGCACCCAGAGATGTGGTCTCTGGACCTTTGGTCGCTCGACGGGAACCCATGGGACTCCCTGGGCGTGTGCTAAACAATTTCACAGGCTAGTGCTCCGTCTACATGACGCCTATATGCCTCTAAATGGTCTGTGCTCTCCACATGGTGCTCAGACCATGGCGAAAACCCGACCTCCTGTGATGTATCAGTGATACTGTAATTTTTACAAGAGCTCTTGGAGAAGGGACGATCCCCCTCCACGCTCAAGGTCTACGTATCGACTATATCGGCGTCACACGTCCTTATAGAGCTCGGGCGTAGACGTCATGGAATGGTGCATTTTGGTTAACGGCGGCCATTTTAGAGGCATCGCAAAGCAGGTTTGTAATAAGATAATAGCCAGTCTCCAGAAAAAGTTATAGAACGTGACAAAAAAAGTTGCCTATACCTATACGGACAAACTTAATAATGAAGCCAAACAACGCTAATAAAAAAAAAAAAGAGGTTGTAGGCGGAATCGATCCCTATGAACACATGAAAGTTTACCAAGCCTCAGTTTCCCTGTTAATTTATCCTGGTCTGTGGAGTGAGCGCTTACACCTCCGATCAATTTAAAAATGTCACTTTCACTTTTTAAAAAGTCACTGGAGGCTCACCTGCAGATCATAAATGGATCTGCAAATTAAACGTGGAGAAAACAATCTTTTTCACTAAGGAAATATTAACATTAACCAAGCATCAGTGGTGACACACACACACACACTTATCAGATTCTGCGAGCTATGAAGCTTGTCTATGCGGGTTTGTTACACTTCAGGAGTAATTACTCACCTATCATACTTGCAAAAATCCACTGTTTTCCTCCGGTAGTTCTGTAATCCGGTATAATATTGACGAACATTCACCTCAGACACAACCCACCATTCACCAAAACAAGACGCTTAACTTCCTATTTTGAAGTTCGTTCCAGTTTTTTTTTTTTTTTTTTTTAAACAAGTTGTTCAAATTTGTTAAATACAGTCAGCACAAAAATATCAAAAAGCAAATTAAGTTCAGGATTGGGTCAAAAGAAAATGTTTAAACAAAAAATACAGACACTAAACTGACTCCCTTACTGGCCAAAAACTAGAGAAAACGTAATGTGTTTGTGTCTGAGTTTGTGTGTGTGTGTATGTGAGAGAGAGAGAGAGACCATACACAACATGTCTCACCATAACTATGTATTATAATATTATCGAAGGTGATGGTTTCCCTCCGTACAGTGGCGACCCAAGCCATCTGACGCCTCTTGGTGATTTCAGACACCTTGTGTTTTTTTTCCAAGTAGGAAAATGTTGAAAACTAATATGATTCACGAGGCGTTTGCCCTGTCGATCATGAAACCGATTACAGCAGTTCACAATACAGCAATACTGAACCATTTTCCAAAAAATAATCAAAATTAATGACCAAATGACCAACGTTACCTAATGCCTACTATACAGTACATCTACTTCTGTACCGCGATTCCCACAATGCATTGCGACGTGACGCAACGATCCCGACCTCTATAGCAGGCCAGTCGGTGGGCAGAAACGACTTAATAATTAGCCTGTTGAATTAAAAATAAATTTAAAAAATAAGTAATAATGTTAGTTGGCTAGATTTTAAGCCTTAGTTTGCTGACTAGCTAGGCTACTACATAACTGGCCAAACTGGATTAGCAATCGTCCAATGTGATCAATAAACATTAATATTGTAAACAAATACATGGATGATTACTTCGTAGATGTAAGGTCATTACACAAATATGAACGAATATTTACTTACCAGATTTGATGATGATGGAAGATAAATCTGCCGTGTGCCAACAAACTCTCCAGCTTTGCCGATGAACGAGACCTGTTACGCGCTCCACGTGACCTCACTATTAATAATGAGGACTTAGTTCAGCATATTATGTTTTTAAAGGGGGGGTGAAATGCTCGTTTTCACTTAATATCCTGTTAATCTTGAGTACATATAGAGTAGTACTGCATCCTTCATAACTCCAAAAAGTCTTTAGTTTTATTATATTCATAAGAGAAATATAGTCTGTACCGATTTTTGCAGGAAAAACACGACCGACTGGAGGCGTGACGTGTGGGCGGAGCTAAAGAATCACGAGCGCGAATAGGCTTTTGCGTTGAGAGCATGTGGAAGCTGTGACATTACCTTGAGGGAAAACCCATCATCCAAAACAAACCATGGCTTACAGTCAGATTCAGCCGTTTATTTATGATCCAGAATCAGATCCAGAGGCTGAAACTGAACGAAAGCAGCAACGACGACTCGCTCCGAGCGGGTCTCGAACCCGGGTCTCCAGCATGGGAGGGGACGTACTAACAAGGAGGCAGAGATATTTGAAGCAGTTTTACTCACCGCCTGCGGTTCCAACACACGATCGTGACCCTTTTTCTTTGGGATTGCATCATCCTTAAGAAATAAACGATACGCAAATCCGTCGTCAAACTGGGCCTTGTGAACAAGCATCTTCGAAATGCAGGGAACAAACAAAAACACTTGCACAACTCCGTTGATGCTCCGTAAAAATAAACTCCATCCACTGGTCCCTTAATGCTGTTTTTTTTTTTTTTTTTTGGTAATCTGTGCAGGGTTGTCTTGCCCTGGCAACCAAAAACACACTTCTTTTGTGACTTTTCGCGACGCTCTAGCTCTGATCAGTGAATCGCTCTAATCAATGAAATGTCTGTGCTGCTCAGCCTCGCTATACGGGAGCGCGCGCTCTTCCGGCAGAAGTGTGTCAGGACCCATATAAGGAAATTCCGCTCCATCTAACGTCACACAGAGCCATGCTCGAAAAAAACTTTCCGAAACTTGTGACAAACCGGAAGGAGTATTTTGGGAACAAAAATACTCCTTCAAATGTACAACTTAATTTTTGAAACTTTGTCCATGTTTAGCATGGGAAACCAACTCTTTAACAGTGTAAAAAACTCAGTATGCATGAAATAGCATCCCCCCCCTTTAAGTTGCTGCGATTTGTACTCTATTTAAATCAACTTACAGACTAGTTGAGATAGTGAAAACTTAACATTCTAAGTTGAACAAAAAAATTTAGAAACTACAAGTTGTATCAACTTACAAATTTACATTGAACAAACTAAAATGCAGAATCATTTTTTACAGTGCAGGCTTTAAGGGTGTACTCACACTAGGCACGGTTGCCATGAACCGGGCCCGAGTACGATTGTCCCCCCTCCCCACTCCCCTTCTGGCCTGCACTCACATATACCGTTTCAGCATTCGTGCCGGAGCACGCTTATGTCATTATGGTGCGACGGTTACGGGATAAACAGGAAGAGCGGCGCTCTCTGAACGCAATGGAGTACATCGCTATGTTTTCTTTGTGGATAATTTTGTGTCGTTTGGTCCACAGCCCTCTCACAGCCTGTTGTTAAACAGATGTGTCGCCTTAGTGGCGCGAAAATTTTCACGTAATCGTGCTGCTCGTATGAGGATGTTTGCAATGTACCAGCTGAAGTGCAGCAAGGACTTTGCAGTTTTTAGTTTTTATGCGTTTTGCACCTCTGCCGTAGACCAAAGCGACCCTTTCCCTGCCATGTTGGTTTTGGAGCGTCGCAAAACCGTGACGCAACACGTCCTTTTCCGTGCTCCGGCACGGTTAGCGCTCACACTGCATGCGAACCGCGCCCGAGTCCAACTGAACCGTGCCCTGGCCCACCTCTCCCAAGCGGGCCAGGGCCGGCCAATCGAGCCGCGCCCGGGCACGATTCGGAGCACTCACACTAGTCAAACGAACCGCGCTTTGGTGGTCAAACGCACCCGGGCACGGTTCAAACTGGCTAGTGTGAGTACACCCTAAGAGTGCCACTCAAGCTACTGGGTCCACTCTTACTTTATTAGCTTTTTGGCTTTTTATAGTGACTATGACTCCCTCTGGTGATAGGCGTTTATAGTTAATCAATAATAATTAATTAATAATGGAAATTAAACAATACCAAAATGCTTTGAAATATTAATATGTATTAAGCTCAACACTTTTCTCAATGCTTAACTAAACCATTACCCTGAATGACAAAACATCTACTTCAGCTTATATTGCAAGGAACCAAATGGCAACCTTTTTCAAACAGTGAACTTGAAGTTAAGCACAATTATTAATATCTGCTTATTTAAAATAATAATAATAATAATAATAATAATAATAATAATAATAAAGTAAAAATAAGCAGTTCTTTTAATATAAAGGACTATATTGTTTTAACTTGATATTTTATATATTTATTTAAAGATAAATATATCTTTTTCCAGACATATTTACACTTTGGAACATTATTTCCCCCATATTTTGACATTTCATTGTCACAAAAGTTAACTTGTATTTAAGGTGTTTTTTTTTTAATGTATTTAAAATGACTTTTGTAAATAAAATATCTAATTTGATGAAAACACCAAAATGTTTTGATTTGTCATGATCTAGTGAAAACTATTTACGACTTTTACTTTATAATTCATACACACACAACCAAGAATCATCAGCAAAGCAATAACACCACCCCTTCCCTATTCCTTAAAATAGAAATCTTTCAATTCCCTTTATCTATTTGTCCTTTTAATATTTGGTTTTCATTGCATATGTGACTGTTTATGCCAAAAATTAATAGGATATAAAGTAAAGATAATGTTCCATGAAGATATTTTGTAAATTCCCTACTGTAAAAGTATTAAAACCTGATTTTTGATTAGTAATATGCATTGCTAACTTCATATAGACAATTTCAAAGGCGATTTTCTCAATATTTTGATTTATTTGCACCCTCAGATTCCAGATTTTCAGATTGTTTTATCTCGAACAAATATTGTCCTATTAAAACAAACCATACATTAACTGCTTATTTATTCAGCTTGCAGTATAAACCAATGGTCAAAAAACTGACCCTTATGACTGGATTTGTGGTCTACGGTCACAAATCATTAACCAATTATTTACTTTATCTTATGTAACATCATTAAATAATCCATCTCTATTATAGTCATAAATGTTGTTAATTCCACTATTCTTTGTTTACTGTTCATTACAGCTCTAAAATAAATATTTGTTTCATAAAAAGAGTTATTTTTTGGTTCACCAGACCAGTGTGAGAGGAGGAGAACAGACTCAGTTGAGGTGGGGTTACAGACGAGGGCTGTTTAAGTGACTACAGAGCATTTTCACATCCACTTCCTTCTCAAACATCTTACAAAGACACTGTCACTGCCAGATTTTGAAAAGAAAACATGGTAACATTATCTTTTGTTCTGCTCTTGCTTTCAGTCCAGTGGTCCTGGGCTCAGGAAGACCCTCTTCTGCCTTTCTCTGAACACCTGGACCCCGAGCACAAAGTGCGGCTGAAGTGGGGATTTGATGAGATCCAGGGTTTCATCTTGTTTGAGCTTACTGTCAACACCAACGGCTGGGTCGGTTTTGGCTTCAGCCCCAAAGGAGGAATGACTGGAGCAGATGTTGTTATTGGAGGAGTTGGACCTGGTGGCAGTTACTTTACGGTAAAAACTGATAACCGTCAGAGTGAACCAGCAACTAATTTTATATTCTTTTGATGTTTTGTTCTTTATGTTCTTGATTTTTATGAATATTTAAAATGTAGAAATTTTTTAATTGGGTTTCCTAGTCTTTCACATCATCAAGAAAGACTGATAACTAACAGTAAGTCACTTATGAAGTGCTGATTAGCTTTATAGCTAACTCTGGAACTACATTTTTGTTGTGCATTGTCCCATAAATGAAATAAACTAAAAACTTAAGGTGAAGTTAAAAAATTTTTTGTACTGTATACTGTCGATGTTGATTCGTCATGTTTCAGGCACACATAAACATCAAAGTGAGCTTGTTAATTATTATCACATTAACCCATTAATTTTTTTAATGGCGACAAATATTTTATCACACATTAGCACAGTTTTTTATTATTATAAAAGTCTGTTGCTCACTGGCTCTGAATACACATAAAGACAAATCATTGGTCGCAGGAGGGGATGCTCCCGATCAAATTATTTAGGCTAAGCATCAACATTCACAAACCACTGTCCACTGTTATTTTTAACAAAAAAAATGCAACAGCTGGTAATCATGACTTTATAAGTCGGAAATAGGAAGTTTTCAATAGCACGAGAAGCAGAAAAGCGCTCTTGCTCAACACAGTGGAGTGAATCATTTTGTTAGTTTTGTGGTTTATTATTTAGAGTCTATAACACACGTCCCTGTCTCAATATGTTGCTTTACAGATCTATTGCTTTTGCCACTCAGAAATATTCACACAATCATGCAACACGCATCAGAAGATCTGCGCTCCGACATGGATAGCACTCACACTCACTGATCTATATATAACCGAACCCGTGCACTTGCCCACCTCTTCCAACTGAGCCAGGGACTGCTTAACGGAGTGATCACACTAGTCAGACTAACCAGGCTTTGGGGGTCAAACGCGTTCCGGCACGGTTTGCCTAGTGTAAACACACCCCAATTATTCTCCCACATCCCACACACACAAGTCTCTACCAGCACATCAAGTGTTGTCCAGCGCCGCATTCTGCTGTGGTGGGTCCCACGATCGTGCAGGTCTCTAACAGTAAGGTACCTGTTATAATGTTATAATCGAGGCTCTGGACTCTGAGCATAACTTGTTTTTCTACTACAAACTATAAAATATTTTATATAAAATGTCCTGGCAGTGACAAAAATGGCTTGCTTTATATTTAATTTAATTACATTCATGTTATAAGCTGAGATTTAGGCGACAATAAATATTTTAACTGCTACTATGTAAAGGGAACACTGCTTTAAAAAGCACCTTATTTGTTAAAGTATTTGCAAACCAAATGTTATTACACTTTCGTTCTTATACTGTAGCAGTAGGTCTACAATTAAAAGATAAAAGGTGCACAATACACTACTTTAAATGCATTATTAGTTTTGTGCATAACAATGCGATTAATTGTGAGTAATCACAGACAATAAAATATAAATAAATAAAAAATTGTTGCCCAGCACTATTTATTATTCTGATTCAGTTAAAAAATTTGATGATGCTTCCATTCACAGTTTCTTCGGTGCATTCACTATGCACACTTTTTTATAAAGTTAAAAATGTCCATAATAAGGTACAAATCCATTTAAACTTACTGCTGTTGGGCAACTGAGGGGCAACTGAGGGGCAACTGTGGCCTAATGGTTAGAGAGACGAACTAGTTACCAGAAGGTTGCTGGTTCGAGTCTCGGTGCTGGGAGGAGTTGTAGGTGGGGGAGTGAATGAACAGTGCTCTCTTCCACCCTCAATTGGCTGCACCCATGGCTGAAGTGCCCTTGAGCAAGGCACTGAACCCCTAGTTGCTCCCCGGGTTCTGGATCTATAGCTGCCCACTGCTCCGGGTGTGTGTTCACGGTGTCTTCACTTCTCACTGCTGTGTGTGTGGACTTGGATGGGTTAAATGCAGAGCACCAATTCCGAGTATGGGCTACCATACTTGGCAAATGTCATGTCTTTCTTTCACTTTGATCACTACACAGAATATACAGAATCTCAAAAACAGTCAGCTGTCCATGGTAGCACTTAAGATATCAGCACAATAACACTCAGCAAAATATCATCCAATTATCGTTGTCAATTAATCGCACACCCCTAATATTTTTATAATGGTATGTATAGAATTTATTATTTTTTTTTTTTTTTTTTTTCTAAATACGAGAAGTGCCCTTTTTTCCACTTGAGCCTCTGCCCCTCAAAATGTATGTGCACATCCCTGCATGAAATATAAATTTTCAATTACTTTACAGTAAAATTGTTTTACTATAACTGTCATAGGAATGATAATAATATGAAATTGCTGTTGTTATTATTTTTATATTCAAATTTGTTTGGCTTCCTAAAACACCAGTGTGAATGTAATTCAGAGAGAGACAGTATTATGTCACAACAAAAAAGAGGGTTAGAAGTAAAACACTTTTCTAACATAATTTTTTCAGTTAAGAACATGGTTTGGACCTCTTAATTTTGATCTCTCAAAGTGCATTAGATAGCATATTTAACTTTTCTTTTTTCTGCTCGGCTGTGGTGGTCCACTGCTCCAGTTCCGCCTGCGCCACCCCGGTGGGCTCCAGTTTTTTCTTTCCCAAGTCTTATTTTTTTTTTATATATATATATCTCAATAAATTTCGAACTCTGGACTTAACATATTGTGAAATTTTTATATCATTACATCTCTATTAGTTACTTATCTACAGTACACACTGTTAGATTTGGATTTAGTCTTTCACATCATAAATAGAGACTGATGACTGTCAATAAGTCACTTACAGTGAAGTTACAAATAATTGTAACTTTTTTTGGATATTTTGTTCTGTATACTGTCGATTCTGATTCATTTAGATGCAGGTAACATTAACCTGATATTAATATAAGATCTTGAAAGTCAAAGTGGAAAACTGATTGGAGACTGCAACTATAACTATAACTACAGCTTCATAAAAACACCTGTTACTACGCATGCATACATGCTACACTTCTCATTTTTCTTTTCTGTTTTTTTTGGTATTCAGGACCGTCATGCTGGGGGGAATTCAATGCCTGTGGTTGACCAGCAACAGAACTACAAACTTCTGTCTCTGACTGAGTCTGATGGGAAAACAGTCATGAAGTTTCAGAGGTCCATTGGTTCCTGTGATAAAGATGATCTACCCATCACTGTGAGCCTGTTTAACCATTTTTCTTTCAACTATTCTTTACAAAGGAAAAGTAATTCAACACCGTCATGTAACCATCCCCATTCATTGTTTTTAAGATTTACTCTGCAGTTATATTCAGAAAACAATGACGGTAGAACTATGACATTCAGGCATGAATATGTGTGTGTATGTGATTTTGACATATAAATAATATAAAATGCTATAAAATTGGTTATTGTTATTTTAGTGTTACGTTTTTGATTTAAATTAGATTGTATAATTGAAAAATGTAAACAAAAACACAAAGAAAAAACCTTTTCATATCTTTTTAAAAGCTTTTTTATTATTTAGCTTTGTAAATTTATGCTCCACAAAACATACACACAAGAAACTGAAACATCAGACAGGCTAAATGAAAACGCAAATTCACTCTATGGAAGTGGGTGGTGCTTATCGTACAGTGTGATAGAGCATTTCCTTGGTTACAGATATAAACAAAATATTGCTGCACTTATCCATTTTTTCTTCCTGTAAAGGCCATTGCACACTGACTCCGAAATGTTCTTATGCGTTCTTTCTTTTTTTCATATTTGTCATCCTTTCCTATCAAAATGCTTGCTGTGGAGGCGAAAATGTAGATGACAGATGAAATGATTAAGCTTTTTTTTTTTTGACATGCAAAATATTTCAAACTCAGTGTGCTAAGACCAAAAAGTTTTGGTGAGTCCAAAATTTTCGTCTGAAATGTTCACGTTGTGTCTATCACATTTATACACTGTCTCCGAAACTTTCGTCCATCATAAAAAAATTTATAAAATAAAATAGCATTTTGATAGGAAAGGATGACGAATACGAAAAAGTACAAAAAACGCATACAAAAATTTCGGACTCACTGTGCAAGGACCTTAAGAGTGCCATTCGGAAATTGTATGGGTCTGGCTTCTGTCTCATCTGCATAAGCACTCGATTTGCTGCTTGATTTTGCAAATTGGTGTCTTACCATATTAATTTTAATGTATTATCTTAATTGTGAACATACTGTTTTGTAGTGCAGACAGTTTTATCATTTACTGGACGTTTTTACTCTATGTACATAGCTATGCACATATATATGGGTCAGTTACCCTGAGAGATACATAATATAATAATACAAACCCCCACCCCCAACTAAAATTTTATTGGTTTTTAAAAGCGCGATATAGCCCACCATGAAACCGGTAATCAGCCCATGCCTAATGGCATTGCATTGAAAAAACAGCAATGTAAAGGAATCCACAATGTTAGGCCCACTTGGATCAGGGCATTTCTAAGGACTCCTAAGTATTTGTAACTAAGTAACAAACTGTTGACCTTGTTTGTCAAGGAGCTCTCAGCTGCACTTCAGAAACACTTCTTTAAACATGGACTGTCTTTTAAAACTGAAATTTTAGATAAAAAAAAAATAGCAAAAAAAAAAAAAAAACATTTAGCTGTAGTGTGCATGTTGCCAAAGAGCTTCTCATTTAATGTAAATTATCAAGCAATTGTTATTTTTATTGCATGATCAGGATCTCCCCATGAAGCTGATCTATGCGTATGGACAGACTGATGATATCACATACCACAGCAGCCAAAGAGGCACAAAGGAGTTGAACCTGTTGAAGTACATGCCTCACGTCAACCCTTCAAATAGGAGCTTTTTTGACATAACTATGGACAATGTAAGAAATATTTTTACTTTGTTGTTTTGCTGTCCTGTCTGTAAAGCCAATTTTTGTTCCTGACATTTCATGAGCAACATTTAACTTAGATTTGAACATATTTTAAAATGTAATTTATTCCTGTGAAGCAAAGCTAAATTTTCATCTGCCATTAATCCAGTCTCAGTGTCACATGATCCTTCAGAAATCATTCTAATATGCTCATTTACCGCTCAAGAAACATTAATTAATGTTGAAAACAGATTTTTGATGAATAGTATTTATAATATTAATTTAATAATATTTATTTGAAATAAAAACGTTTTATAATATTTTTAATTTTTTTTTAATTTTCTTTACTCTAACCTTTGGTCAATCAATTGTTTCCCTGTTGAAGAAAAGTTGTTGTAACTCTGACTTCATACAGTAGCTTATTTTTGAATAGCCTAGTAGTTTTCCAAGGATTATCTTAATGGTTTATCTCAACTAAGGAAAGAAAACCTTTTCGAAGTGCTAGTGAGTGTACTTTCACTTTACATGTTGCTTACAATCATTTCAGTTCATTGTACCAGCCAAGCACACCTACTATCACTGCAAGATCTTGAAAGCCCCGACGTTTGGTCCCAAACAGCACATTTATCGTGTGAGTTTATGAACTTAACACAAACATTATCTATCCAATGATCTGTCAATCATCTTAATTTCTGACTTACTTTCATTATCCCAGATTGAGCCAGTGATCGAAAATGTTGACCTTGTGCATCATCTGCTGCTGTACCGCTGCCCTCCGACTGTGACGGAGCCGCTGGAGGCAGAATGTTATACTGGAGCGGATGAAAAGTGTATGGAGGTCGTGGCTGTGTGGGGAGTTGGCGGAGGGGTTAGTCTCACCTTTGACTAGGGTTTAAATCATTTTCATGTGAGAAATAAACACATTTAAGTCATAAATTACTTGAAGAAATCGTTATCCAATCCAATCACATCGTTAAAAATCAAGAATTGGATCAGTTTGGTTCTTAAAGGGGTCATTGGATGCAAAATTCACTTTTACATGTTTGAACATATATGTGTGTTGGCAGTGTTTGTACACATCCACACTATATGATAAAAATCCATTCAATGTTTTTTTTTAATCCATATAAATAACATCCCCTTTCTCAAATCAAGCCGTTTTTAGGTTCTTGGCTGTGTGATGTCACACAGACCCAGGCCCCTCCCACGATTTTTGATCGATAGTAGCATTTTACCTAAGGCCCGTCATGAGTGAACTGTCATTACTCTGCCATTGTTTAATTTATGAATCTTTGCAAATTGCCTTTCCTATAAGTTCCTAGGTTAAAGTAAACAGTCTCACAATATCTGAATGGCTCGTCACCCCACAGAAGAGAGGGGCGGGGTCAGTAAAGCTCATTAGTATTTAAAGGAACATGAACTTAAAATGACTTGCTATGAACAGAGCTGTTTTTGACATGGTAAAAGGATGTTCTTTTACACTACCATTGATAAATTTTAAGCAAAGTATGTTATAGACTTGTCATTAAGACCCTTAAGAATCATATCAACTTGTGGAAAATGGGCATCCATTGACGCATTCAGAATGATTTTCTGAACTGATTCACTGAAAGGGCATGGTTCATTTTCAGCTTTTGGGCCTTTTGAAATAGTATCTATATTTAAATCTTTCAAATTAATGATTAGCTTTTTAATTGTAATTGTACTTTTTCAAGGCTTTTGAATTTCCTGAGGTGGCAGGACTTCCAATTGGTGGAAATGTTGGAAATTTTTTCTACAGGCTTGAATTGCATTACAACAACCCCCATAAAAGTGCAGGTCAGTCAGTCGTTTACAATGTGAATTTTTTTTTTTTTTTTCACATTTCAACATGATAAATCTTTCTTCTCTGCTCAGGTCGAGTTGATAACTCAGGTCTGCGATTCTACTATACATCTGAACTCCGTCAGCATGATGCAGCTGTTCTAATGACAGGGCTTGCGGTGGCCCCTGGGTATGCCATCCCACCCAAAGCTAAATCCTTCCATACGTACGGCATGTGTGACACTGCTAATATTCCAAAGGTATGTATATATTTTTATGTACTCACATTCTCACAATCAGATTCAGCACGATCAGTTGTGTTCTGTGCTCTACAGGTGCTGGAGACACCACATGATCTTCAGGTGTTCTCTGTGATGCTGCACACACACTTGGCTGGGCGAAAGGTGCGAGTTGGACACTTCAGGTATACATTTTTGACCCGAAAAAATAGTTCACTTAATATAAACTCTGTGCATTTCTTTGTTCTGTGGTTCATAACCTTAAGTTACTGCAATGAATTATTTATTTTTTTGTAAATTCTTATTCTCTTCAGAGGGGGAGAACAGATCGATATTCTAGCTGCGGATGAAAGCTATGATTTTGAATATCAGGAAGTGACAAACTTGGGTAAAACTAAGACAGTGAAGTTGGTAAGTACCTACTGTTAAATTTACAGGGATTTCAAGTATACATATCAAATATATGCTCTGCACAATACAAAATGACACATTTATGTACTGTAATAGACTTTATTTTATATAATTTATTTAGCATGTAATTGTCAATAAGTGAGCTAAAGAAACTTTTCGGTCTTTCAGGATGACAAATTGCTGGTGGAGTGCACCTATAATACTGAAAACAGAGACAGCCTCACATGGGTTGGTACATTTACATAAAGGCTCATATAGTTTTTTCTTTAATGGCATGTGTCTTTAAATTTCCCCGATTCTCATGATTAAAAGTGGTCAGATCCTGGTTACGGCTCTGAACATGTTGTGATGCCCTGTCCGGCGGGAGCATCGATACATAAACATAAAACCCATTATAAACGTGATATGATTATCATGATTTCTAGTTGTGTCCTCTTTTGGAAAGCCAAATGAAGTAGTTTCACTTTCTCAATGAAACATCGTCACACACCGCGGCCAAAGCAGATATCGTTCTCTTTTGGAAGGCCAAACAAAGTAGTTTCTTTTTCACAGTGAAACACACAGTGTCTAATACGACATGGCGGCAGGCGTTATCCGACATAATGACATAGAGATGTGGGGGCATGTTAGAACGAGCTGTTTGGGGGGGGGGGGGATTAAAGAGACTTTAATCTTTGCAACTTTACAGATCGTCTTTATGCACCAAGAACTTGTAACACTCTAAAGAGAAAGAAAACATTTTAATCGCATCATATGATCCCTTTAAAATAGAAAAGAAAGATTGTAGATGTGTAAACCTCCCTTTTTCTGCCCTCAGGGGGGGTTCTCAACTACAGATGAGATGTGTTTGGCTTTCATCTTCTACTATCCAGCTATGAAACTGAGCGGCTGTACGAGCTTCCCTGATTTAAAGTTGTTACATTCTGCAATGGGAGTAACATATACTAAGTAATCTAATTGAAAACCCTTGTTTTGAATAAATTTAGCTCTTAAAATGTGCTGATGATAATGTGTCTTTTATTTGATCACTTTGCAGTTCTTGGTCCTATATAATGTTCACCAAGACTTGGAATAACATAACTATAAATGAATACCAACAAACACTGAAGAGTATCGACCAGTACATCACAGTTGTGAACTCACTTGTAAGTGCCCACAACTCCAAAAAATCTGCTTCTGTTCTGACCACAGCTGCATTTACCTGACACACTTTTCCACTTGTTTTTCCAGAACAAGGCATCTTCCTTTAAAGGGACTCTTCCTGATCTCAAAGTCATCCCGCCTGCACCATGCATAAGTGGCTGTGTGACCAAAAGTCTTGCTGTGCTATCACTGCTCACATGTTTGGCAGTGCAATGGGCTTCCTTTTGCAACACTAATGCAAACTAGCACTGATGTAACTTTTCTGAATCATAAAGAGGGCAAAAATTCCTGGATCACAGGGACTGAAAATTTAGCAAGTTATATGTAACTTCCTTCTTTTTCTTTTAAATAAATTTTTTAATGGAAATGGACTTTACACTTTACTTTCATTGGTTTACTTGTCTCTTATACGTTCTACAATATGAAACATTTTAAGTATAGGTGGTGGAGATCAGGAATAAAATGTTTGTAGTAATAAACCCGGTGTAAGAATAAAAGTACATTCTAGCCTTCAAGATCGGAGATATAAGTTCTGGTTCTGGTTGGGCTAGTGAGCTGAAGAGAGCAGGTATACCTGGGACCAAAGAATGAGAAACACAAAGGGTCCAGTTCATTCTAAGCTCAACTTTATTATGCATGGTGCTGAATATACATTATATAGCATTTGCAGAAGTGAAAGATAAGACCTTCTGGAAAATACAAGCTGAATAAGCATAACCTCATTTGGCAATAATCAGATAAACATGTCATTTGAGTAATGTTTTTTTCCCGCACATAAAGAACAGACAGGCACATATTTCCCTAGACACAGGGTGTATGTGGGGTCAAAAAGAACCTCACAAATGCTACTTTAAGACAATATACAACATGGCTGATAACAATGATTTGTTACTGTATACATTTACGTATAGGAATAATACACATATTAATATCACATATTACACTTTGGTATACATAACATTGCATATGGGTTACAACAAAACAAATCATTTAGTTAGTTACACTCATATTGTTAGACAAATTACAATTTCCTATATATAAAGATGAATATGATTAATATAATTAGTTAGAAATTAGACATATGGTTCTGATTCTCTGTGTTCTTCAAGCTCGAACTCATACACCTGAACATGATCATCTTCAGTGTAAGTATCACCATCTGACAGATGCTCATCTGCTATTTGCAGCATCGCCTGGTACATATCTTTTGGTGTAATAGCTGTAATAGAGCCCATAATAAAACTACTGATACATTGCATTAAGCATGGGGCTATCAGTAGTAAAATCAACATCAATAGGACAACTAACAGAATGGAAAATCCAAGTTCCCCATCTACACCATAGGCTACTAAACCAGCCAAACCAAGAATCAGTCCTCTATGTAAAAACAACAAGATAGTCCTAACATTTTACAAACTATTGCTTGCTGCGAGATCAAGAGGTCAAGGGCAAGTCTAGTCTGAACAACTGCTTCTCTCATCTTCTTCAATTCTTCTGTAATTAAACCAAGTGCTTGGGCAGTATCATTTTCCAATGACAAAACCTGCCAGGCTAACCCATTGATCTTATTTAAAGGAGTCTTGGTCCCTACTCTTGTAAGTTGTGCATGGATTGACTGCATGGTCTTGTACCTATTATAACGATCAGGCATATTATGTATTTCTATCAGGACCACTTCCGTCAAGTATATTTATGACAAATATAATTGCATACAGTTAGTGTTGGCGGTATGGTTATGGTTTGGGCAACACTCCACACGCCTGTCCATGCAGCCATGCTTGGACAGAGCGGGGAGAGCAGCAAGACAAAACCCCCTGGGGTACAGAACAGAACCATTATAAGCATATATAATAACTATTCACAATTACATGAGTTGTAAACAAAATGTCATAGAGACTGCTTCCGATTAAGACACTGTAAAGAAAGAACAAGTTAGATCGGATTACAGGTTCAGTTGGTGGAGTTGGGGTTAGAGGAGGGAGTTAATTGCAAGCAGCAATGCGATTGAAGAGACACTGAATAATGGGAATTTAAATAGACAGCAGGAGATAGTTGTCAAGACTGGATTGGCACACATCAGGAACAGCTGACTGTCAGCTGATGCAAGCGTGACTAACATGGCCTGACTGAACTAACGCAATGCTCATTATTATCAATGTCTTTCCATGTTAAAACAGTAGTAACACTGTATATACAGCAGAGCTGGATAGCAGCATCCACACTAGTCTCCCTCATCTAAGTGGTAATATGTCATTACTCCACAGGTCCAAATGGAGAGCTATCAAGATACAAAAACAGACACTTGAAACTCTCAATAGTCTGATTGTAATACTTAATAGTACAGTTATGATTACAGTCATTTACAGAAGTTTGAGAGTTATGGTATTCCTACATAATGCTTTCGAACAGATACATAAGTCTGCAGGATGTGACTGTACATGAAAAGCGAATCCTTTGAATGGTAGTCCAGTATATGAACAATTATATATTTTAGGAGAAAACATCAGTGCTCCATATGCTCTTAGATTATTCGTCATCTGTAAAATTGTAGACATCTGTTTTGGTACATCACATTTATTATTTTCAAGACATTCCATTTCTGAAGTTATTTGGTGTGTTTTCCATGCTGAGTGGAGCTGCATACAGATCCAACATTCACCATCTTTTTCTTCCTTCTGAACTCCTTTTTGTAATAGTTCTAATGCACATGCATAATTTCCTTCACATTTGGCCTTAGCGGTCCTAACTTTCTTAATACTATCACTCAGATCTGAACTCATAATGAATTCTATATTTTTCGTTGATGCATCCTGTGTTGTCAACTGGGTTCGTAGACAAATCAGAGAGTACCTTTTCAAAGATCTTTCTGTTTCCTGTATAACCACAGTAATCTGAACTTTCTGATAAATATCCACAACCTTTTACGGACCATGCCTTCTGAACAGAAGTAAAAATCTGTAGCATATGTTTCTTTTATTTTTTTAATTCATCAGTGGTCCTACACTCACTGATATAGGGTCACACAGAAAACTCTCATCTCTTCCCTGTCTTAGAGTTATTATTAATGGATTGGTGTGTGGTGGACTTCACCTTGACTCAGATAGTTCCCTTTATATTAGTGCTATGGTCACTAGGACACACATTGTTACTCTTATGCCACACATACCTGCCAATCTAAATGGATGCCATGGCTTCTGATACCCTTCTGTTCTTCTCGACATAAGAACTTAAAGTGCGCTTCAACTAGTGTTTTTTTTTTTATTATTTTTTTTTTTTTTTACTTTATCTATTCTACAGGTCCTTCTAAAAAAAAATTAGCATATTGTGATAAAAGTTGATTATTTTCCATAATGTAAATGATAAAAAATAAACTTTCATATATTTTAGATTCATTGCACACCAACTGAAATATTTCAGGTCTTTTATTGTTTTAATACTGATGATTTTGGCATACAGCTCATGAAAACCCAAAATTCCCATCTCAAAAAATTAGCATATCATGAAAAGGTCCTCTAAATGAGCTATTAACCTAATCATCTGAATCAACTAATAAACTCTAAACACCTGCAAAAGATTCCTGAGGCTTTTAAAACTCCCAGCCTGGTTCATTACTCAAAACCGCAAACATGGGTAAGACTGCCGACCTGACTGCTGTCCAGAAGGCCATCATTGACACCCTCAAGCGAGAGGGTAAGACACAGAAAGAAATTTCTGAATGAATAGGCTGTTCCCAGAGTGCTGTATCAAGGCACCTCAGTGGGAAGTCTGTGGGAAGGAAAAAGTGTGGCAAAAAACATTGCACAACGAGAAGAGGTGACCGGACCCTGAGGAAGATTGTGGAGAAGTACTGATTCCAGACCTTGGGGGACCTGCGAAGCGGTGGACTGAGTATGGAGTAGAAACATCCAGAGCCACCGTGCACAGGCGTGTGCAGGAAATGGGCTACAGAGAAGCAGCACTGGACTGTTGCTCAGTGGTCCAAAGTACTTTTTTTCCGGATGAAAGCAAATTTTGTATGTCATTCGGAAATCTTGGTGCCAGAGTCTGGAGGAAGACTGGTGAGAAGGAAATGCCAAAATGCCTGAAGTCCAGTGTCAAGTTTTTCAGCACGACCTGGCACCTGCTCACAGTGCCAAAACCACTGGTAAATGGTTTACGGACCATGGTATTACTGTGCTCAATTGGCCTGCCAACTCTCCTGACCTGAACCCCATAGAGAATCTGTGGGATATTGTGAAGAGAAAGTTGAAAGACGCAAGACTCAACACTCTGGGTGAGCTTAAGGCCGCTATCAAAGCATCCTGGGCCTCCATAACACCTCAGCAGTGCCACAGGCTGATTGCCTCCATGCCACGCCGCAATGAAGCAGTCATTTCTGCAAAAGGATTCCCGACCAGTATTGCGTGCATAACTGAACATAATTATTTGAAGGTTAACTTTTTTTGTATTAAAAACACTTTTCTTTTATTGGTCGGATGAAATATGCAAATTTTTTGAGATAGGAATTTTGGGTTTTCATGAGCTGTATGCAAAAATCATCAGTATTAAAACAATAAAAGACCTGAAATATTTCAGTTGGTGTGCAATGAATCTAAAATATATGAAAGTTTAATTTTTATCATTACATTATGGAAAATAATGAACTTTTATCACAATATGCTAATTGTTTGAGAAGAACCTGTATATATAATTAATACTCCATTCTGGTCATTTAATTTTCAGGATCGCAATATATCTCACTTCTGTACGCTTCAAAAAACCCATGTTTTAAAGTGAAAGGCCAAAATGAAGTTCTATTCACGTACACCCTCTTCAGTGTGATATGTTGCAGGTTTAGTTGTTCCTCCAAATAAGTCTGAGCCCAACATACACTGTTTTCACTGATGTCTGCAACTGCTTCAGCAATCGTACGCTGAGTAAAACTCTTTAACGGCATAGAAGATGTCGCTATAAAATCCGAAATATGCGTTCTGTGTGAATAACTTGGTTTCAGTTTTGACGTAAACAAGATCTTCTCCACTCTTTGAAGTATACCCGGGGCGGGCCTTAAAGCTGCCTCCTTAACGGATACCTAAAATTTGAATGTGAATGTGAATTTTTTTTTATTTTTAAATTTGACATAATTCGAATGTTTTTTTGTTTGTTTTTTTGACAGTCCTAGTAAGGTATGTTTAGGAGCCAATCAATCGACAATATTTTAGTGAGTATTTGTGTTACCCTCGATTTCAATAGTGGTAGGTATGCCGAATTTAAAGCAAAAGCTTCTATTGTTTTCCCAGATTCTGACACCACAGCATAGCCACAAAGGTAGATGCCATCAATGAAGTGTTTTAATTCTACAATATATGGTGTAAAAAAGTCTTAGTGCTGCCCTCTTCAGGTTGAACGGTGGCTAACTGCAGTTGATTTTTGCTGTTGGATGTTGCGGTGGCAAGTGGCGTAAGCGGTGGAAGGTGATGTAAGCAGTTTCACGCTCACCACGCCCCTTGGTACGAACTACCACGGCCTTGGCAGTATAAAACCATCTTGTTCCTTCAAAAGGGTTGGAATTGCGAGTGAAGAAAATGACCAGGATAGACTATTATAGCATTAGCATAGCATTTATATAGTTATTTAGATCATTTCGTGTAGACTAGTTAATTAACATAGTTGTTAGTGTAACGTTAGTATTGTTAGAAGCATAGTTAGGATAGCTTCAAGTTAGCGTAGATTTATCTGTATTTAGTAAAGTGGTCAGGATGGTACGTAGGTGTAGTGTTGCTGGTTGCAACAGCACTGCTGGACTGCATAGTTTTCCAGCAGACTTTAAAATTAGGCACCAGTGGTTGCATGCACTTGGCCCGGAAAACCGCGAGTTCCCGCCTAGAGCTCGCCTAGAGCTGGAGTGTGCAAACTGCATTTTATGCGGGATTGCTTCTTCAACAGAGGAGGAAATTGGGCTTCTCCACACAGCTAGCGCTGAAAAGCGACGCGGTGCGGGAGTTAAGAGCGCAGTTTGAGCCAGCAGCTCAAATTGATATGGCTCAAGTTACTTATCTTTAAAAAAAAAAAAAAAAAAAAAACGTAATGTTTAGTGTAGACTGGTTTGTTAGTTCCATGTCTATAAAACCTGTATCATCTTTATTCTGTGACCATAATGATGGATCAACCATAGTCTTTACTGCTTGTGGTAGGGATGGGCATGATTAATCGATGATCGATTTTCCTCGATCATGTTAATTTGTTATCGATTAATCTAAAGCATTTTTTTTATCTAATGCAGGTTGCATTGCGTAGTGCGAGTCTTCAAGCAATTAAATGAATTTCACTGTGTGGCAGCAATTAAATATTTTACCAATATTTGGCAATATTTGACACCCTACTCGGTTATCTGTGATCTTCCGTTTTGATTTCAAAGAATAATCATGAAGATGTCACGGCGAAGTGTGGCGTTGGACCATTTTGATTTAAAAAGCGAACTAGTTAACTGCAAACATTGCGATGCCGTGTTTAAGTACAACACGGCCACGACTCAAATGATGTACCTGTGCATCCCGGCAACGTCAGTTCCCTCAGAGTGGGTGTTTTCGGCGGCTGGACTGACGGTCAACAGGTTGCGGTCGCGTCTGACACCAGATCATGTCAACAAGCTTATACGGTATTTCTCAACAAAAATCCGTAGACTCGTGCAGAAGTTGTATGCTAGTTACTAAAGTAAGTTATTTTTCATGAGGCTTTAAGTAGCATAATTTGTTACGTTAGTGTAATTGTTAGGAAGGCTAATATCTGGCCTTTTCTTCTGGCTTGGATAGTTTTGAGTTACATTTTGACAAAATCTGTCAGATCTAGCCTAAGTATTATAATGTTTTTTTTTATGTTATTGTTTAACATGATTCTTTTATCATTATTATTATTTTGGAACAAATGACGTCTCTGTTTAAGAACGCCTGCTAGCAGCTGCAGGTTCTGCTGGTTTAGAGCACTGCATATGCACGCGGATATATGTTAGGTTTGCCTGAACGTAGTTTAACTGTCTGCCACAAGTTGATCTTGTAATAAAGGTCTCACCGAGGAAAAACACGCTGTATTTTTGTATGCATTGCATTTTTTTATTATAAAAATTAAATAATTAATTATATTATAAAAATATTAATGATTAATCGATTGTCGATCGTTAATTCTCCCGACGATCGACTAAGAAAATGTAATAGAATGCCCATCCCTAGCTTGTGGTATGTCAGACCTCAATTTACATACGGTAGGTTGCGATTCACTGTTTTCTTCCCATGTCAGCAGTGGGTTCACAGAGACCTGTAAACTAGATAGGAAAGAGAATGTAACCATGTCAGTGAATTTAATATCCATATTCAATTTGTGCATCAAATCTCGACCCAGTAAATTAAGAGGAGCTCTTGGGATAATTTTACATTTGCGAAAAAATATATATGTCTTGTCTTCAAAATGAAATGTTTGTAGTGATTAACCCAGTGTTAGAATAAAAGTAGCCTTCGAGATAGGAGATATAAGTTCTGGTTCTGGTTGGGCTGGTGAGCAGAAGAGAGCAGGTACCTGGGACCAAAGAATGAGACACACGAAGGGTGCAGTTCATTCTTAGCTCATCTTTATCATGCTTGTTGCTGCATATATATATTTGCAGAAGTGAAAGACAAGACCGTCTGGAAAATACAAGCTGAATAAGCATAACCTCATTTGGCAATAATCAGGGCCCGGTTTCCCGATAACGCTCACTCTTAACACGCTAAGAAGACCTCGAAAGATATATCTTACCAAAGTTGTTTATGTTCCTAAGTGTGTTCCCCGAAGTGTCCCTTAGGATGCTTCTTATCACGCTGCCTCTTATGTCTGACATTACAAGAGCGCTGTCCAAAGTCAGGGTGCTGAACTAGTTGGCATCGTTAGTTAGATTACAAAATATGCTGGGGAAGCAACATAAAAAAGGGCACCAAGCCTCTCATCAGAGGAACTTGAAGTTTTGTTGGATCTTGCCACTAGGTCAGAGATCACTTCCCAATGTTCCACTATAACCTGCACGTTCATGGCCACGTATCCCTTTCGCGATAAGTACGCCTAATCAATCACTTATGGATTGGCAATAGGGATGAGTGTGCCATCCACCAGGATGTAATCCCCGGCATGGCGCAGAAGGGCGTTGGTGACAGTGTGGACGCACCTCCACACAGAGGTGTTGCTTAGGCCGTATAGCCCTCTCCCACGACCTCGCTGAAGCTCTCTGTAGCAAAAAAAAAAAAAAAAAAACAAACGAAAAAAACGTAGCGCTGCAAGCATCTGGACTTCAGGGCTTAAAGCAAAATTCCACCGCGTTAGCCAGGCAAGCGCAGGTCTGAGAAGGTCCAGCAGCTCCATAATGAGTTGTTTTGTGAGGTGAATTCTTTTTAATATAGCCATGTCAGGCAAAATGTCACGCATACGGACACATTGGATCGCTGCCATAGTTGGTCATAGTTGGTCGCTTACTGGACATCACCATGCTTACATTATTGAGACACTGTTTTCCAAATGAATGTTGTTCAGTGCTTTGGCGCAATGTATTTTGTTTAAAGCACTATATAAATAAAGGTGATTGATTGATTACACATTTATAGATATTAGCCATTTAGATCCAAATTGTTTGCCACATTTTAATTATCAAAAGTGAGCTCAAACAGCGCTAAAAGAGAGCTTATGAATGGTCCAGACAGACCTTACGAAAGTGTGACTTACAGACAGGGCCGTGCAGAGACCTTTGGAGGGGCAGGTGCTCAAAGTATAAAAGGGGCACATGGAACAAGGCTTTAAAAAGCGCGGTTCAAAATAGCAATACAGCAATATATTGTGATGCATTGATATTATTGATATGGATGATTATGTATTGATACGGCAGCAAATGCTGTGATGCAGTTTTGAAAAAGAAAAAGATTAGAAGAGACAATTTTACATTTAAAAGTAAAAAAAGAAAAATTATTTCCACCTAATAATAACTCTGGGATTAGAAACTGAAATGTCTTAAATTGTCCCAACCTGATGGCTTTTTCTTCTATGTTTCAACAGAATAATTAAGAACAGCTGTTATAGTAAAAACTATAGAAAATGCTTGTGCCTCTACATTTTCCTCTTTCTCACCAGCCTCTGTCTCCTGGCTTCCTTACCTGCTCTTTCTGTCATTTGTGCGTCTACATTTGCCTCTTTTTCTTCTTCTATCTCCATCTCCTCATCTGGTCTATTACTTTCCAGTCTCTGTCCATCTAGGAACAAGGCACAATGTACTATTTCATTATCAATCTATTATTTTAACCATCACTACTACTCTAACGTTACTCTACACTACAGGCTACACACCGCAATATAAACAACATATCTGCATGTTCTCACATCAAGTCGTTCTTGTAAAATAATAATAAGTAAATAAATATCAAAATCACTTCGCTTAGAATGAAGCACCACTTACCAGCAGCTTCGGCGGTGTTGAAAATATCCTCTGACAATTACAAAATGCGCGTGCGGCGTGACGAATCGTCCCGGTCGGATGAGGAGGTCGTCGTCGTTGTCGTCGTCGTCGTCGTCGTCGTCATCGTCGGGGGGGGGGGGGGTTATGATGGCGGAGTGAGCAGTAGCGTTTTTGCAGGCTCCGTTATTAAAGTCTTGAAATCGTCCTAAACATTTAATCTCTAACAGAAAAAATCCCAACAACTTCACGTAAGAACTGCATAAATAACATCTCAGCCCCACGGAGTTCTATTTTTCGAAGCGGACTACCTGTAAAGTTACTCGGTTTTTTTTCTTTTCTTGTTCTGCAACGTGAACGAGATGGCTAACGCTAGCAAAGTGGCTAAAGCTCAACTGTCAACTGTAAAGCTAACTGACCACGACTATAACCTGACGGCCCTGCGCGAGGCATGTGAGGAAGAAGAAATAGAGGCAATGGAGGAAGAAAATCGGAAAATGTCTCATGACCACACACCTTTGCCTAGCCCAAATCCCAAGAAAATGAAACCAAAGAATCAAGATGTGGAAAAACAGCCGGGTGAGATAACAAATGAAACCATCTTAGATGCAATTCAAACTTTGATAAAGAGATTTGATGAACAAGATGACAGACTGAAAGCTTTTGAAAGTCGAATGGAAGCTAATACACAAGCAGTGAGAGAAAATAGGGAAGAAATAGGCAAAGTGAAGGAAGAAATGTTGCTGTTGAAAAAAGAAAATGCATCACTGAAGCAGATATGTCTGGAGCAAGCCAGGTATAAGAGAAGGTGGGATCTTAGACTGATGGGCCTTCCTGAAAAAGACAAAGAGGATACAAGAGAGACTGTGATCGGCATCCTGACAAGAGTGATCCCGGTGTCAGTGGAGAAACTACGTGAGTCAGTTGACACAGTGCACCGCTTGGGAAAGAAGAACGATGCAGCTACCAACAAGATGCCCAGACCTGTAATCATCCAGTTTGCCTTGAGAACGGTCCGTGATGAAGTATGGAGAAGATCAAGAGAGGCAAGAGTGTGCAGAGAGATGAACATTCAGTTCAAGGAGGACTTCTCAAAAGAAGATCGTGAGGCTCGTGCAAAGCTTTGGCCTAAGGTGCAAGAAGCCAGAAGAAACGGAAAAAAGGCCTCCCTAAGAGAAGGATATGCTCTCATTGATGGACACAGAGTTGACCCCTAAGTAATGTGTAGTAAGCAAATACTCAGACACTTTCTGCTTATTCAGAGCAAAAATTCAGTAACATGGTAAGATGTATTTAAGTTTTACAGAAAGAAACTCTCAGGTATTTTTTTTTTTTTTTACATATTCTGTTAGTATGAATCTTACCAGGTGAAAGTTTAATTGATTTAACTGCTAAAAGGGGTTAGAGGACTTCAATTACGAGTTGATGTTTTTTCTATATTTTTGATGTTACTCAGGACAACGTTCATTCCTGCAAAAAAACAAAGTTAAGCGCATTTAGAACAACCATACTTTTTTTTGTTTTGTAAGGATCAGAAATCGCAATGCATCTTTTTACAGGAGACTCATTCTGTTATGGACAATGAAAAATTTTGGAAAAATCAATGGGGGGATTACGCCTTCTTTGCACATGGAACATCACATTCAGCAGGAGTCATGATACTATTCAATAGATTTCCAGGTAACATAATGGATCATAAAAAAGATTCTGAGGGCCACTGGTTAATGGTGGTTGTGGAGACAAATGACAAACGTTACATTTTGATATGCGTTTATGGCTTTAACAACCAAGCAATCAATGTGAAGTTGTATGAAAAATTAATACAACTTATAATTGAATGGAAAACAACATATGATTCAGATAAAGTGATATTGGGAGGAGACCATAATATAGCCCCTGATTCATGGCTAGACCGAATACCTCATAGGAATTCTCAACCTGTATATAGCGACACTATACTGTCTTTATGTACAACAACATATATAATTGATTACTGGAGAGGATTAAATCCAACATCAGTTCAGTTTACATGGTATAACTCTGCAGGAAACGGTCAATGTTCAAGATTAGATTACTGGCTGATTTCATGCGAGTTATGTAGTGATGTTTCAGATTGTAAAATATCAGCCTCTCCGCTTACAGACCATTGCATGATTAGTCTTAACCTATTAACATCCAAACAGCAATTACATTCTCCAAATATCTGGAAGTTAAATAATGATTTCTTAAAAAGTGCTGAATTTTGTGAACAGGTGAAGTCTCTTATCCCAGAGGTTGAAAAGCTAGACATGAGTGATATCAGTAAATGGGAATGGTTTAAGTTCAAAACCAGACAAATAGCAGTTGACACAGGTAAAAAAAATATCATGTACAAGGAAACGGAAGCAAAAGGATCTAATGGACAAAATCAATCAACTAACAAGTAATGTACAATTAACCTTAGACAACATTACTGAATTAAAGTTATTGCAGTCCCAATTAGATGACATTTACACAACAAAGGCAAATGGAGTTTATGTTCGATCAAGAGCTAGATGGATTGAAAAGGGTGAAAAAAGTTCAACTTATTTCTTCGGACTTGAAAAACAAAGACAAAGTAAGAAAAAAAAAAATAAACTTGTAATAAATGGTATAACAATGGAAGATCAGAAATTAGTCCAAGATGAAATTAGTCTCTTTTATAGTAACATATATAAATCAAAATTTAACAAATCAGATTGTGACTTTTTATTTGAAAAAATCGATGAAAACATTAAAAAATTGGATGTGGAAGACAAACACATACTCGAAGAAGAATTAACTATAATAGAAATTGAAACTGCATTAAAACAAATGAAAAACGGCAAATCCCCAGGAATAGATGGGGTAACATCTGAATTCCTAAAACATTTTTGGGCAGATATTAAAAAGTTACTATATAAAGCTTTTTTGGAATGCATTAAGGAAGGATGTTTGTCCCCTACAATGAAAACAGGATTGATAACCTTATTACCAAAACCTCAAAAAGATTTGTTGATGCTAGACAACTGGAGACCAATAACCTTATTGTGTAATGATTATAAACTTCTTGCTTTAGTGTATGCAAATCGCTTAAAGCATGTAATTGGAAAACTTATCGAAGAGTATCAATCAGCTTTTTTAAAGGGAAGAAATATTCATAATCATATTCAACTGATTCTAGATATGATGGACTACCAATCATTCATTCAATCAGATAGTCTTGTTTTATTCATAGATTTTTTCAAAGCTTTCGACACTGTGGAACATGATTTCATGTTTACGGTGCTCAAAAAATTTGGATTTGGAGAAGGATTCTGCAAAATCATAAAAATGTTTTATAATGATATTTATAGTTACATCTTCCTCAACCCTGGAATGACACCAAAAATTAAGATTTCGCGTGGTATTAGACAAGGTTGTCCAATTTCACCGAAATTATTTATTTTATGTACACAAATGCTAGCGTATCTAATCGTAAATCACCCTCAAATTAAAGGAATCAACATTTTCGATTACGAATATCGAATAAGCCAATTTACAGATGACACAGTAATCTTTTTAAAAGATAAATCTTTAATTAGAAAAGCCCTAGATAAAATATAAATTTTTTCCAAAGCTTCAGGATTATGTCTAAACCTGAAAAAATGTGAAATACTATGTCTTCATCCATGTGCTGAGACAAATATAGACTCCATACCTGTCAAAACTGAACTAAAATACCTAGGATTAATAATGTCTAAAGATAAAAATAAGAGAGAACAACTAAACATTGAAGAGAAAATAGAGAGTATGAAAAAATCTCTTAATCATTGGCTCATGAGAGATCTCTCTATTCTTGGTAGAATCTTACTAACAAAAGCAGAAGGTTTATCAAAATTAGTATATCCTTGTCAATCTCTTTATGTGATGTAAATTTAAGTTCAAAGTTTATATGACATATTGTACTATTTGAAAAATTTAAAATAAAATAAAAATTTAAAAAAAGAGGTCGTCGTCGTCAGGTCAAAGGTCATCATGTTTGTCATCTTATTGACGGCTAAATTATTATTCAAAAATTGACTAATATTTAGATTGGGCATGAGCAGGCATTCACAAAAGGAAACTGTATGACAAAAAAAAAAAAAATTGAGGAAATTTTGCTTTGACAAAAGGGCACTTTGGGCACCAAAGGGCAAAGGGGCAGGTGCTCAAGCACCCAACGTTTTGGGGAACCGGGCCCAGATAAACATGCATTTTATTTTTTAATAAGTATTGGAATTAAAATTAGAAAAGGGACGAACAGTAGCGGTGGGTCCTTCTCTGTGGGAAGCACAATCAGGGGGATTCCAGGGGAATTTGATTGTGAGAATACTGCGGCACAGTTAATACATTTCTAGGGGGGAGCTGAAACTGGTGCAACTGGCGTGATCGGAAATTGAGTTAGAAATTGAGATCGAAATGATCCAGAAATTTCGAAGCGATAAGTTGAGATCACACGCAAGCGGTTAACATATTTATAAAAGGGGAAGTGAGACTGTGTGGGTATTGCCTCTCCGACTTGTTAAAGTTTCTGTGTTAAAGTTTCAACACTTTGTGTGGTTGTTTAATGTCTCGTTCTACCACAGCGCTCCAGAAGGCTATAATGGCAGCACTAGTGTAAGGGCATGTCATATTGTTTGAATAAATATATTGCTTTCAGAAAGCTACTTTACTGAAACATTATAACAGACATGACATTCACATACCTCACAAATGTTCATGTACGTGGAGGACTGCTCTTCTAAGGGTTAATTCACCAAATAATGAAAATGGTCATAATTTACTCTCCACATGTTGTTCCAGACCCACACAAACTCTGCTCATTTTGGGAAAACAAATAAATAAATTTAATATTCTCTTAATTTGTGTCCTCCATTGCTAGTCTGGGAGACCAGTATTTTATTTTATGTTTGCTATCATATAATTTAAGATTTATTAATATATAAATATCTGAATGAATAACTTCTACAATAACTCTGAATATATGAGGCTTGAAAATACTGATTATCTAGACTATAAATGGATTAACAAAATTATGAGAAAATTCAAAATATATTCATTTGTGCTGTAAAGACAAACAAAAGTCTTATAGGTTTGGAATGACATGAGGGAAAGTAAATGATTTTTTGTGTGAACTTTCCCTTAAAGAAGGAAGACCAAGAATGATGACTTTCCAAATCAGACAACTCCAAAGTTGGTTTGAGTTCAGCAATCAACACAGACATCAATGGTTTTAATGAAAATAGTACGTAATCACACACACACACACACACACACATATATATATATATATATATATATATATATATATATATATATATATATATCCAGCCTGATGGAAGAAGCTGTCCTTCAGTCTGCTGGTCCTGGCCTGGAGACTCCTCCCTGATGGCAGCAGATGAAGATGCTGTGTGACGGGTGGGTGGGATCATCTGCGATGCAGAGGGCTTTGTGAGTGTGACAGGTTCCATAAATTTCCTGGATGGAGGGGAGAGAGCCACCAATTAACTTCTCAGCTGCTCTCACTTGCTGGGGTGGGGCTCTGGCTCTTCTCAGTTTGCAGAGGAAGTAGAGATGCTGCTGTGATTTCTTGGCCAGTGCTTCTGTGTTTTCAGTCCAGGAGAGGTCCTCTGTGATGTGCACACCCGGGAACTTGGTGCTGCTCACTCTCTCCACAGTCGCACCATTGATGGTCAGAGGAACATGCTGAGTGTGTGCTCTCCTGAAGTCAACAACAATCTCCTTTGTCTTCTCCACGTTCAGAGAGAGATGTTATCACTGCACCACCCGGACAGGCGGCTTACCTCGCTCCTGTAGTTTGTCTCATCTTTGTTGCTAATGAGACCCACCACAGTCGTGTCATCCGCAAATTTAATAAAGAGGTTGGAGTTGTGTGACAGTGTGCAGTCGTGGGTCAGCAGCGTGAAGAGGAGGGGGCTCAGCACATAACCTTGGGGGGCCCCAGTATTTAGTGTGATGGTGCTGGATGTGTGACTGCCGACCTGTACAGCCTGAGGTCTTCCAGTCAGAAATTCCAACAGCCAGTTGCACAGTGAAGTGTTGAGCCCCAGATAAACCAGTTTGTAAATGAGCTGTTGAGGGATGATTGTGTTGAATGCTGAACTGAAGTCTATGAACAGCATTCTGACGTATGAGCCCTTTTGTCTATATGTGTGAGTGCTGAGTGGACTCAGTAAAGATGGCATCATCGGTAGACAGGTTGGACCGATATGGAAACTGGAAAGGGTCCAGGGAGGGGGGGAGGGCAGACTTGATGTGGTGCATGACTAGCCATACAAAACACTTCATGAGGATGGGAGTGTCACGTTAGTGTTATGGGAAACACAGGAGAAGGAACCAATTTGCAGGAACATCGTTTATTAGGGATAATCCAAAAGGGTAAACAGTCCAGGCAGGGTCAAAACCAGAAGATCAAAGCAGACATAAACAAGACACTAACGCAAGGCAAGACAAGGATGACGGGCATGAAATAACATAACATTAAACAAGGACTCCGTAACACAGACTAAGACAGACTGGGTATTTATACACAGAAGGATAATGGGGAAACAGGAGACAGGTGGGGGGAACAATCAATTACGCAACAAGGAGGAAGGTGACCATCTACGGAGCGGCTCCCAGACGCTCCAAGACAAAACACAACACAGAGACCAGGAGGGAGGCAGACAGGTGGAGGCTCAGGGGGAGGGACGGAGGGCCGGAAAAGGAACACATGGGGGACAAACACCAGAAATGTAAACATAAAACGGAGACCAGGAGGGAGGAGGACCGGAGGAGGTACAGGGGGAGGGACGGAGGGCCAGACTAACTGAGGGGAACAGACAGAAACATAATAGAAACCAAAACAACACACAGAAATCCATGAAGGACCTGTTGAGGCGCCCACCCGGGCGGAGCGGAAGACCACCACGGCCTTGTGGTCAACTCAAAGCCCTCCAGAGGGGGGTTCCGAGTCGGGTTCCGGCGGACCCTCCAAAGTCGAGAGCGCTGGGCTGACGGCCATCTTGTGCGGTGGCGCTTGGCTGGTAGCCTTCCTGGGCAGTGGTGCTGGGCTGACGACCACCCTGCCGGAAGAGACAGGAGTGGCTGGGGCATCCCACCGACACCGATACTGCAGGTAGCGCACGAATTCCCAGAATTCCAGTGTCTCCAACTGTGCCATCTCCTCCTGAGGCACTGGATCATCCAGCCCGCCATTGAAGTGGTCTTTAAGGGCCACATCATTGTATCCCATGCCCTCAGCCAGGGACCAGAACACTTGAGCCAGGGCACCCACTTCGTTGCCCTCTTGACGGAGGGCGGTCAACCGAAGATATTTGACCCGCCTCTCCGCCATCTTGGCTGGGGAAAACGGAAAACTGACATACCGCTGGGTTCCTACGTTGACGGAGTCCTTCTGTCCGTAACACAGACTAAGACAGACTGGGTATTTATACACAGAAGGATAATGGGGAAACAGGAGACAGGTGGGGGGAACAATCAATTACGCAACAAGGAGGAAGGTGACCATATAAGGGAACAGGAAGTGATCTGGGACAGACACCGTGAGAAGGAGGACATCTAGTGGAACCCCGGGGAACAACAACCCAAACACTGTGACAGGGAGTAAGTGCAACAAGACAGTAGTCATTGAAGCAGGATGGAGATGGCTTCTTCAGGACTGGAATGATAGTGGACAGCAGCCTGACTAAGTGAGATGTTGAAAATGTCTATGAAGACATCAGTGAGTTCTGCTGCACAGTCTCTCAGTACACGCCCAGGAATGTTGTATGGACCCAGAGCTTTGCATGCGTTGATCCTGCTGAAGGATCTCCTCAAGCTGTCTGGGGTCTGCGTTATCACCTGGTCACCGGGAGGAGGTGGAGTTTTCTGTGCAGTGGTGCTGTTTTGTTGCTCAAAGTTAGGGAAGAAGGTGTTCGGCTCATTCAGCAGAGAGGTGTTGTTGCCACAGGTCCATGGTGTGGGCTTGTAGGCCATAATGGTCTGTATCCCCTGCCACAGGCTCTGAGTATCTCTGCTGTCACTGAATTGATGGGCTAACTTCCTGGAGAACTGTCTCTTTGCCTCTCTGATGCCGCGGAACAGGTTGGCCCTGGCTGTTCTCAGGCCCACCTCATCTCCAGCTCTGAAGGCAGTGTTCCATGTCTTCAGGAGTCTGTAGACCTCACCTGTCATCCACGGTTTCTGGTTGGCCCAGACAGTTATGTTTTTTTTTTTTTTAATTCAATGATGTCATCATCTCAGTTCAGTTTAAATAGTATCTGTGCAATTTTTTGCAATCAAGTCAACGATATTGCTGTAAATGAAGTGTCCCCAACTAAGCAAGCCAGAAGCAACAGCGGTAAGGAACCAAACCTCCATCAGTGACAGAATGGAGAAAAAACCTTGGGAGAAACCAGGCTCAGTCGGGGGGTCAGTTCTCATCTGACCAGACAAAACCAGCAGTTCAATGCCAGGTTGCACCAAAGTCAGATTGGAAGAAGATTCATCTGTTTCCTGTTGTCTTGTCCCGGTGATCATCTGAGACAGGGTCTTTACAGGGGATCTGTATCAGTTGGGGCTCTAGTTGTCCTGGTCTCTGCTGTCTTTCAGAGCTGTAGAGGTCCTTTCTAGGTGCTGATCCACCATCTGGTCTGGATGGGAACTGGATCCGGGTGGCTGCAGTGACCCTCTGACTTGGATACAGACTGGATCTGGTGGCTACGGTGACCTCGGAATAAAAGATAAACTGACTTAGATTAGCATAAATGCCATTCTTCTTTTGATGAAGCAAGTACATCAAGGTTATGGGAAGTGTTCGCGGTTCCGGTTTACCTAATTATTGCAGCCTAAAAATCCTTTAATGGATTTGGATATTAGAAGCATATTAGTGTGTTATGTGTAAGCCAGGTTAAAGAGATGGGTCTTTAATCTAGATTTAAACTGCAAGAGTGTGTCTTCCTCCCAAACAATATTAGGTAGGTTATTCCAGAGTTTAGGCACCAAATAGGAAAATGATCTGCCACCCACAGTTGATTTTTGATATTGTAGGTATTATCAAATTGAGTTTTGAGAATGCAGCGGATGTGGAGGATTATAATGTAACAAGAGCTCGTGCTAAACCACCCAGGGCTTTATAAGTAATAAGCAAGATTTTAAAATCTATATGATGTTTGATAGGGAGCCAGTGCAGTGTTGACAGAACCCGGCTAATATGGTCATACTTCCTGATTCTAGTAAGAACTCTAGCTACTGCATTTTGGACTACCTGGAGTTGTTTTACCAAGCATGCAGAACAACCACCTAATAAAGCATTACAATAATCTAACAAACAATTACAAAACTTGTTTTAAAGTCCATTGTTGCTAAAGTCCACATGCTTGGAGCTGTATGTAGCAGGTTTCCCTGGTCACTTAAAATACTATCTTTAGAAATGTTGCATTGTAATCAGGAAAGAAACATTTAGGTCTTTTAAGTATTTTGTAGATAAGGAAGAAAGAGTGGACTGTCAACATATGTAATGCCACAATCATTTCACCTTCACAAATGCAAAGCCCCTTTCACACTGCACGTCGGACCCGCAATATTCCGTAACATTGCCTGGTCGCCTTCTGTGTGAAAGCAACCACGTCCCGGAATTGATTACCGAATCGAACCCGGGTCGGGGACATAGTAAGATTGCGGTAATCGATCCGGAACGAGCGCTGTGTGAACAAAAGCCAGATCTAATTCCGTATCGAAGTAATGACGCGCGTTATCGCGCAACTCTTTTACCGGCTGTTTTGAAGGAAGATCAACATTCGTGACGAAAACAAATGTGCAAACTGTAATGAAGCAGAGATCAGTTAGTTAATCACTTTCCGCGCTGATGCAGAGATCGTTTGCTTGCTTCAGTTAAAGTATAACGTGCCAAGCGTTGTCGACTCGTACATTACACGTCACGCGCTGATGTCACGTGTCGTTACGGGATCTTCACGGGTTGTGTGTGAAAGCACGCACATATACCGGGTCATCACTGGCAGTGTGAAAGTGCCAAATCTAGCGACCAGGGAACAATTACAGGAACACTTTACCCCTGTATTTGCCGGAATGGCAGTGTGAAAGGGGCTCAAGTGAGTTCTTACAAACTGCATTCACTTAAAAGGCCAGCAGAAGACAACATGCACTACAACAATATGTGATGCAGAGAGAGATCCATGCAGAAAAAGTATTTCCCTAAATTGTATTAACAACAATTATCATGAATCATAAGTAATAATTTTAATTGATAAGAATGAAATATGAAAATAAAAGGAACAGGAAAAAAATCCAAACTGTATATACAGACTCGGGGTTACATCATCTGAATACACCACACAATTTTTGTCTGATTGGTACAGTTACAATGTTTTTATATCTTATGTCCTAATAGGGGGCCATTCACATATCGCGTCTTTTGCACGCTCATTTTCCAATGTAGGCGCGGTACGCTTGCTCATAATGGAAGTGACGCGTCGCGACGCGCATGCGGTGCAATGCGTTCGTTTTTTCCAGGCGCGTCCGCACTGCATCGAGTTAGGGCCGTTTCATAGTCAACGCATCTGTATGCATACGCGTCCCCGAGGCTAACATCACCCGACTCTACTAACCCCTGTTGCGTGAGAGGTGTACTGCATACACGCATCACCCGTGACGCTTGCGTTCACTGTTTAGACTATGAAAGGGAGCGCGTCGCTCGGGTCGCTCGCGTTGCTTGCTCGCGTTTCTCGCGTTGACTATGAAACGGCCCTTAAGAACATCTCAACTTTTCAGAGAGCCGCAATCGCACCGCAGGTCATGTGACAAGAACTAAACATTCAGCTTCATCCTTTCCCGTAACAACGTTGAAAGCTCAGCCAAGATGAAGGAACAGCTGCTCATAGTTGTATATGGATTGCCATTTTGAAATAAATTTAGTAGCAGAGCTACTGCAAGCGATTTTTAGAGCTGCAAATCCATTTATCATGAAATTTCCGCATCTTCATGGAGAGAGCAAGCCATGGTTGCTTAGCAACGGCAGACGCCTCAGGGGCGCAACTGCCCGAGCGCTTTGAAAAGAAGGAGAAAGCCAAGTGGAAAGTTTTCCACGCGTTTTTAGGCACGATAGAAATTAGAATATGTTGACATGCCAATCAGTTAATCAACTCAAAACACATGGAAAGGGCAGGTGCTCAAAGTATAAAAGGGGCACATGGAACAAGGCTTTAAATGGCACTGTTCAAAATATCAATACAGCAATATATTTTACAAATGCTTTGATGCAGTTTTGAAAAAGAAACAATAGAGAAGACAATTTTAAGTTTAAAATAATAATAGCTCTGGTATTAGAAACTGAAATGTCTTAAATTGTCCCAACCTGATGGCTTTTTCTTCTCTGTTCTACAGAATAATTAAGAACAGCGGTTATAGTAAAAACTGTAGAAAACACTTGTGCCTCTACATTTTCCTCTTTCTCACCAGCCTTTGTCTCCTGGCTTGCTGTTCCCTGCTCTCTTTCTGTCACTTGTGCCTCTACATTTCTCTCTTTTTCTTCCTCTTTCTCCATCTCCTTGTTTGTAGAAAAAAATATATATTTGCGTCACATTTAAAATATAATTATATTTTAATTCATTTCTGAATTGTTTTTATTTTTATAATGATAATTCAGAGAATGAGAAAATCTGAATAAGCCTTACCAGTGTTGTGATAATAATTTTTAAGGCACTCTATGTGTTAAAAAATAAATAAGTACTGTAATATAACAATATTTTAGTCAAATAACATAAAAAGACCATACCCTTCGATGCCTGTGAAACTTTTCTCCCTCAAACAGCACGCTAGTGATACTTCTACACTACAGGCTACACACAGCAATATAAACAGCATATCTGCATGTTCTCACATCACTTCTCACTCACTTCACGCTGAATCACACATGCGCAGTATCATCAGCTCCTCGGTTCTCGAATCAGACGCGTCCGACAGAAAGGGTTCTCGTTCAGTGTACGAATAAATGTCGAAATAATTATTATTTATTATTATTCTGCGTAGTTTGAAGATATATCTTTTTTATATGTATCCCGGATATATATATATATATAAATATATAATCAGGAAGAGGCTGGGGGGTCAAATGGGTGGTCAAGGCGTTTTTTGGTAGGGTCTTGAGACCCCCCAGGACCCCCCCTGGCGCCGCCGGTGCCTCCATGCCCCGCCAATTGAGGCAGTAATTAAAGCAAAAGGAGTCCCTACCAAGAATTGATTACATGTTCAGTAAATGAACATACTTTCCTGTTACATATACAGTTTGGCCCATGCATGTATTGAAGTTGAGTAGCAAAAATGTCAACAGAGATCTCATAAAAGCTAAAGAGAATAAATATCATAGTACTTTAGAAAGGCTAAAGCTATATGAAGATTTCCAAGACATTAAAAGTTCCTAGAGACACAACTCTCAGCCTTATTCCTTAGCTTAAAGTGTGTTTTACCAGAAAACCTTTGAGGTTGTGGAAGAAAAGGCACAATATCATAAAATGTTTAATCAGTGCTACTGAGAAAAAACCTGCAATGTACAGCCAAAGACTTGCAAGATGACCAAAGGAGGAAAACCATTTCAATGCAGTGTGTAAGAAGAACACTAGAGCGCTTTGAATGGCCTTCATGTTGAGACATCTTGATGAATAAAATTCTTGATCAAGAAGAACAAAAGGCCAACTTGAACTTGATAAAATTCATTTGTGTGGACCTGTGGAGCTCTTGTTTTATGGAGTGATGTGACCAAACTGGAACTTTTTGGACCCATGGATCAGCGGTATGTCTGCTGCAAAAAAAGGCAAAGCTCATAGAAAGAAAAACACCATCTCCATCGTCAAACTTGGTGGATCAGTCCTGTTATGGGGTTTCTTTACTGTAGAAGGAAGTGGAAATCATGTCTGTATGAAGGATATAATGGATTCTTTGAAGTATCAGGCCATTTTGACAAGAATTGTGATGCCTTTGGTGCAAAGACTGAAGTTGATGATCAGAGATTTTCCTGCAGGACAGTCATCCCAAAGTACACATCCAAATCTACTTCTGCTTGGTTCAAGGACCAGTTATAGAATGTACTTGAGTGACCTGTTCAGTCTCCAGAATTTAATTCTCATTTGCAAATATCTGGTTGATTTAAAAAAAAGCAGTGGCAATGTGAAAACCAAAGATAATCAGTGATCTGGAAGCTCTTTCAGGCGAGGAATGGTCTAAGACTGTATTAGAGAGGTGACAAAAGCATCTAAGCACTTACAGACAGCGTTTATTGGTGATTTTAAAGAATAAAAGATTCTGCAAAAAGGGGGGTGAATAATTTTTAATGTGAATGTTTAGAGCCAATTTGAATTTTATCATGATTCATCAGTGTTCCGTTCTCAGAATCACTCAAAAGTGTATTAACAAACTTTCTCTAATACTTTACTAAGACATATGTATATATTTAAAAACATATCGAAATAAATCATATCATTGTTAAAACCAACAAATCAACACAGTTCTTATTCATTTGGAGGCAAATAAATAAAAACAGTTGTTGTTTTTTTTATATATAGAAACGTAATTTGTAGATAGTCCCTCAGATAAGCTATGAAGTCACAACACTCCGTGGAAGTAAGCGTGTTTATCAGCTTCGTTAAAACGTCGAGTTCAACATAAAAATGTGTTCTGATTTGTGCTCATCATGGTCTGTAATTTTACTTGACCGAAAGTGGCTTTTTCAAGTGCATATTAACAAAATTATTGAACCCGGAAGTCCGAATGTCTGAATATAAAACCAACTTTACCCAAGTAATGGTGTGTAGATGCTTTTGAAACTCAAGACGCTGTTTGTATGAACAGGTCAGGTTTTTTTTTGTGTGATTGGATCAAACCTTTCAGACAATGAGATGGCGAGCCTCCCAACTGAACTTCTGTGGATTTGAGAAATGCAGATGGAGTAATCCTGTGCAAGTGCAATGTGTGTTTAACATGCAATCGGTTAATATATTTCTAAAAAGGGAACTTCTGAATTCTGTATTGTTGCAAAATCATGGAGACAAATTGAGACCTGTGTCATATTTTTCCAGCAAATTAGACCCAGTTGCAACAGGCTTGCCACACTGTCTGAGGGCGGTGGCGGCTGCTGAGCAGACCGTGATGGCTTCTAGAGAATTCGTAGGTTCTGACATTGATGGTACATCACGCAGTGTCCATGATTTTGCAAGAACAGAAAACATCACAGTTATCAACAGCTCGTTGGTTAAGATACCACACTATTCTGCTTGATATGCCTAATATTACTGTTAAGCGATGCACAGCCCTGAATGGTGCTACTCTCCTTCCAACAGAGGAGGATGGGGAGAGGCATCATTGTTGTTTAACAGCACTATTTTTAGAACGTGATTGTTGATATTGCCGCTGATGATTTGTTGATTGGGAACCCCTGTGAAATCCAATGTGGGTTAAAAGCATATGAATCCCGGATTTGGTTAATTTCTAAGTAATTTTTGTTCAATTTACTGAAAACTGAATGTTAAAATTGTTTATTGAAGTTTTGAAGTGTTTTATGTATGTAATAGTTTCGGAAGGAGTGTGAAATGTGATGTAATATTCCAATTAAGCCCTTACACAGCTAACAAAAATGAGTTGTCAGAACGTTTTACTAACATTTCCCTTAAGTTATGAAAACGTTATTTCGGAATGTTTTGTAAACGTTGAGAACAGCAAGTTTTTTTTAATGTATTGAGAACATTTTTGGTGGGGTTTCTGCGAACGTTACAGAAACATTCCATCCTACCATTTTAAAAACGTTACGAAAACTTAATTACTGAATGTTCTTTAAATGTTTAAAATTAGCATTTTTTTATGTTTTAGGAACGGTTTTTCTAGGTTTATGTGAACGTTATAGAAACATTCCATTCTATCATCTTGAAAACGTTATGAAAATGTTATTAGGGAATGTTCGTTAAATGTTTGAAATGTGCTTTTTTTAATGTATTAGGGAAGTTTTTTCTTGGTTTATGTGAACGTTAGAGAAACATTCCATTCTATCATCTTGAAAACGTAATGAAAATGTAATTAGTGAATGTTCCTTAAATGTACATTTTTGTAATGCATTAGGAATGTTTTTTTCTAGGTTTATGCGAACGTTATAGAAACATTCCATTCTATCATCTTGAAAATGTTATGAAAATGTTTTTAAGGAATGTTCGTTAAATGTTTGAAATGTGCTTTTTTTAATGTATTAGGAACGTTTTTTCTAGGTTTATGTGAATGTTATAGAAACATTCCATTCTATTATCTTGAAAACATTAGTTCTAAATAATTTTAAACATTCCAAATGTCCAGATTTTTCATCTTGTTAGGAAAATGATTGGGGGAAAAAAATGCTCAATGTTTAAAAGTCATATAAAATATCCAAATATCCTCCAAACATTACCCCTGGGAACTTTTTTTATAAACAAATATAAATTTGGTAAAATAATTTAATTATATTTGTCTACACCAGAAACTTAAAGACACTACACAAAAAAATTTCATATTTTAATATATTTGATCATTTTCATTCATATTGTATTTCTCTACATTTTGCCAAGGATACTTTAAGTATACTGTAACGTACAGTACATTTAAATGAGAAAAAAAATGGCATTACTGATTAACTAATTAAGTGTGTTCTGTGTGTCTTCTTTTCCCGAAGTCTCTGCTTCGGCCTGAAGTGACACCTTAGATTGTAGCATCTATGGAAACAAAACATAGTATTATTATACAGTATAATCTGTATTATGTTTTCCTTATTAATGTTTTACAAACTAAAAAAAGCCTTACCTTATCCCTGTGTGGTGCAAACTTCAGTGTTTCTGATATGAAGTCCTCAATTACTTTTTCCAGCACCTTGGAGTGTGTTCGACGACAGGCATCTTAAAATCCAGTTAAGATACAAAAAAAAAAAAAAAACATGTTACTGCTACTTACAATAAATGATGATTAAGCATACAGTATGTCAAATACACTGCTCATTTCCTCAATGACTCATATGCAGTCTTTGGCCTAGCTTGCTCTGAAAATAAAGTTTATCTTCTGCGACTTACTATAAAATGTTTGGAATAAGAAACAACTGAGAAACAACTCAAGTATTATGACATTACATATTTCCAGTTCCTGGAAATTCTTCTTTCCCTTGCGGCCTTTAAGACTATATTGGGCCCATAGAGCATTTGTCCCGAGTTTCCTAAGCAGTCTTCTGACCGACTCTCCAGGTGTGTTGCCTCCCATGAGGCTCAACCAATCGATCTGAAAATAAAAGTAATGCTGTATTATGCTACACAGCAATATCTGTACCAAGAAAAATAAAACTGTGTGCATAATTATATAAAATAATGTGGAAAACACAGGGTTGCTTTGGTGTTTGGTTTGTTGTGCTATGCTTAGCCCACTCCATCACGCACAGCTGGAGTTACAACTAACCACTCTCTTTTTGTAATAATAAAATAAAAAAATCATACCCCGTTCTTGTCAGACTCCATGTTTGAGAAACTTTTGAAAAGTAACTGTAAGAGAGAAAGAGAGAGAGAGATAACTGTAAGTATTGACATATAGCTGATTAATTGTCTAATTAGCCTACATGTGCAACTAACAGTCACAGAAAAGTATAGCAATTACGATAACTTGATTTTATTCAGTTGAGTGATTATGACATTTACAGGCATAAAAAAAATGTTTGTAAAACATTAATTGCCTTTAAGCAAGTACGTATCCTTTAGCATGGTGTATTAATATATTTCTGACTAGTGTAGTGATGCACTTGCTGTTGGCCCTACAGTGGAAACACGACTAATGTTAATTAATACTTGTAGTTAATTAATTAATGTAAGATTCAGTAACTTATCAAATATAAAGCGGCAAAGCCTGTCTGCACACAAATAGGAGTTCAATTTAACAAAGGCCTTCAAAGTAAATCCCACACAACAACAAATAACGTTAGCCTATAAGTTAATTGTCTCCCGCATAAATAACTGCAAGCTTCTAAACTATTTAGCTACCCGGTCATACAAATTTGCATATTAAAGGGGGGGGGGGGGGGTGAAATGCTCGTTTTCACTCAATATCCTGTTAATCTTGAGTACCTATAGAGTAGTACTGCATCCTTCATAACTCCAAAAAGTCTTTAGTTTTATTATATTCATAAGAGAAAGATAGTCTGTACCAATTTTTCCCGGAAAAACACGACAGGCTGGAGGCGTGACGTGTGGGCGGAGCTAAAGAATCACGAGCGCCAGTAGGCTTTTGCGTTGAGAGCGTCTGGAAGCTGTGACACAGATCCAGAGGCTGAAATTTAACGAGAGCAGCATCAGCAAACGACGTCTCTATGTGGTATGTACTAAAACTGTATATATTTGCTTAGCGGTTTTTGAAAATGACTAAGTTCCAGTTTATGTCGTCTTTTTTTTTTTTTTTTTTTAAGCTGTACATGTGGAAAGTGCAGTTTGATGACAACATCGCATGTTGTTTACTTGATGTGCTTACGCGCCGATAGCTAAGTTAACAACACAGAGATATTTTAAGCAGTTTTACTCACCGCATGCAGTTCCAACACAAGATCGTGACCCTTTTTCGTTGGGATTGCATTATCCTTAAGAAATAAACGATGTGTAAACCCGGCGTCAAACTGGGCCTTGTTTGTAAAACAAGCATCTTCGAAATGCAGGGAACAAACAAAAACACTTGCACAACTCCATTGATGCTCTGTAAAAATAAACTCCATCCACTGGTCCCTTAATGCTGTTTTTTTTTCGGTAAGCTGTGCAGGGTTGTCTTGCCCTGGCAACCAAAAACACACTTCTGTGACATTTCGCGATGCTCCTCTCGCTCTGATCAGTGAGTCTGTGCTCAGCCTCAGTGCGCTGCTATAAGGGAGCGCACGCTCTTCCGGCAGACGTGCCCTTAGCACCCATATAAGGAAATTCCGCTCCATCTAACGTCACACAGAGCCATACTCGAAAAAAACTTTCCAAAACTTGTGACAAACCGGAAGGTTTCAACATACAAATTAATTTTTGAAACTTTGTCCATGTTAAGCATGGGAATCCAACTCTTTAACAGGTTAAAAAAAACTCAGTATGCATGAAATAGCATTTCACCCCCCCTTTAAAGAAAAACCTACTGTGTAATCGACTCACCTGTTAGAATGGCTGCGATCTGGCCTCAGAGGTAGACATTAGGGATGTGCAGTATCGATATAAATCGATACTCAGAAGCCTCTATTGTGGTATCGATATTTTCTGCAAAGTATCGATACTTAATTATATTTATAATTTCTTTATAACTAAATGTTTTAAGCAGTGTGTGCAGGCCAATCGGGACGGTGTGTGTATGATCTAAAAATAAAAGGTCTCGCGGTCGCGGTGGTATGACGTTAACACCGTTTGGTATGCGGCTGGGCGCAGTGCAATGTGCCATTCACCATCACAACACAGCATGCACGGTCGCGACTTGCACGAAAGATGACAGCAGTACCGCCACTCCCTATACGCAGAATATGCAGTCTGCATAGGGCTCCAAATCCCGGAGGGGTTTGGACTGCACCATTCTCCCATCCGCGCTCCCGACCGCTCGCACCTCATGTTTGCGGCTGAATGTTCATAATTGATGGATGGACATCTATGCCTGGTTACAGGACATCACCAATCCGGCGCAGAGAAAAGAAAACTATGAAAAAATGAAGTTGGCCTGACGTTGGACGTTCGAGAGTCTCAAATTTAGGGACCATCTCTAAAGTTACATGCAATATTGGTATACACTTTTCTAACGTAAGTACCATTTGAGGAGAATGACTTACAGTCATAAAAACAACAGTAATTGTTCATGTAGGTGTCAGCTATAATGCACAATTGAATTGAATGTTTGATATTTATTAAAATAAACTGTAAATCATATGTAAATTGTGCTACTTTTTCACATGGGCTCAAACACAATTTATTTTATTTTTTTTCAGGTTCCCTTACGAAAATTACCCATGGTTTTAACAATAACACCACAAATCATTGTTCTTGTAGCCATGGTAACTGCAAATTTATATATATATATATATATATATATATATATATATATATATATATATATATATACTAAATTAAGATTATTTAGAAAAATCACATACACTTTTAAAATTATAACCAGTATCGGTATTGGTATCGTTAAAAGTGTAACAAAAAGTATCGGTATCGTATCGCATGGACAAAAGGTGGTATCGCCCATCCCTAGTAGACATATATAAAGGTGAGCTGCAGATTTTGAATTCCATTCGTTTGAAAACGGCGCTGCATGAAGCATACGCACCGTGATGACGACAGTACCTGAAAGACGGCTTGTTTCAGGGTGCCAGATTTTCATAACACCAGTCCACTCATGTTTCTATGGATCCCCCATAAAAATCACATTCCGGTGAGGTAAAATACACGTTTTTGGTAAGGGTTTTTAGAGCATTTTAGAGTTAAATATCACGTTATTGGTGTCGCTTAAACCCTCGGATATGAAAAACAACTCACGGAGCAGTGTTAAAGTAGCCCAATTCTTGGCAACTCTGTTTTTTTCGCGAGATCGATTCTCTTGTGGTACTTTGGATGCAGTTGCCTAATTGTTACTGGTTAGGTAGCCGACCGTTGTTCCAATCCTGACTCTATGCTATTCCTGTTCCACTCTCTCCACCCAATACTTTTCTGTCCTGTCCACTTCAGCGCAAAAAATAAAATAAAATAAAATAAAGCCTGTGGTGTACAAAACCTGAAGATCCATTCACAATGTCGACCTTGTTCAGGAAACGTTTGTAATAAAATATGTGAAAAATGCAGTGGTAAATGGCATTACCTTTGCAGTTGTAACGTTTGATCAGGCTTCAGTCCACCAGAGGGAGCCTTCACCTGAATATTGAACTCTGCCATTTCCTGTTCCTGCCACATCATTTCCTGTCTTGTCATTTCCTGTCACCCTGTATATAAGTCATTTGTTTGTACTGCCATTTTGAGAAGTATTGCCAGTTTACATGCCTTACTAAGCGTTCTTTCATTGTTCCATTGTTGTTACTTGTTATGATCTTTGCTTTTGCTCTTTTGACTCATGTTTTTGGATTACTGTTTTGGATTTGTCTGCCAGTGGATTGTTTTGCCTGTGTTTTGACCCAAGCCTGTGACCTGACCACGAGTTGTGAATATTGTTTGGATTTTATGCTCAGATCCTATTATAAAGACCCGCTTATGGAATCCACTCAGCCTAAATCCTCCTTAAAGAATACTTCGCCCGGTGCGGATCCAGCGGAAGTCTCTCAACTCCTTTCTACCATTGAGTATCAAAAGGATCTGCTGAATGGTTTTCAACACCAGTTGTTGATGCTACAAGCCACCAATGAGCATTTGACACAGTACATTCGGTCTCTCCCTGCCCCACGACCTGACCCGGTAAGATTTGCATTACCTGATAAGTTTGATGGCTCTCCTGACAACTGTACTGGTTTCCTACGACAGTGTTCTATCTATTTCTCTAACCAACCTGAAACTTATCACCAAGACCATACAAAGTGTTCATTTATCATGACCTTGCTTACCGGGAAAGCATTAGAGTGGGCTACTGCTGTTTGGGATCATGATACACATATCCAGCAGTCTTATAGTTATTTCACTCAATTGATTCGTGATGTCTTCCAATATCCTGCTGGGGGCATGGATGCAGCAACTCAACTAACTCAGTTACGCCAAGACAACAAGCCAGCTTCTGACTATGCTATCCAGTTTCGCACTCTCGCAGCACAAAGTGGGTTTAATGATGTTGCTTTGAAGCACATCTTTCGTTCAAGTCTGTCTGCTAAATTACAAGCGGAATTACTATCTAAAGATGACTCCCTCGACTTCTCCCAGTTTGTTACCCTTGCTATCAAGATTGACAATCTTTTACGAACTCAACCAAATCCCAAGTCTAACTTCGCTTATGTGCCTACTACTACTGCGCAAACACCATGTCAGTCTGTTCCTTCTGAAGCCATGCAAATTGGACGAACTCACTTACCACCTGATGAACGGAGAAGAAGATTACTCAATCAACTCTGTTTTTACTGTGGTGAATCAGGACATCGCTGTTCCAACTGTCCTGTTAAACCTGCTGCAAACCCCTATTCAAGTTATCGAGTGAGTCACATGTTCAATACTTTACGAATCAGTTTATGCTTGTCACTTCCCATCATTTTGTCAGTTGCTAATCAAGACCATCATTTTTCAGCGTTAATAGATTCTGGAGCTGCTGCAAATGTGATCCATCAAGATTTAGTTAAGCAGTTGAACATTCCTACAATCAAATGTGAGCCACCTATTGCTGTTACTGCCGTTGATGATGGTCCTGTCGGTAAAGGTCATATCACTCATCAAACACTTCCCATAAAACTTAGAGTTGGCTTGTTTCACATGGAAGAAATCACTCTATATGTTATATCATCACCACGAAACCCAGTTATCCTAGGATATCCTTGGTTGTCTACGCACGAACCACAGTTTTCCTGGAGGGAGAAGGAGTTGGTCAGTTGGTCACCTCATTGTCACTCTCACTGTCTAGAGCTACCCACCAAGCTTCCAGTCTGCACGACTCATCTAGCCAAGAATCCAACTTCACCACCCACTAATGTCCCTACTGAGTATGCTGACTTAGCCGAGGTGTTTAGCAAAGACAAAGCCATCAAGTTGCCACCTCATCGCCCCTGGGACTGTGCCATTGACCTCCTTCCTAACACCTCTCCACCTAAGAGTCGTGTTTATCCGCTGTCTATTCCTGAAACCAAGGCCATGGAAGAATACATTGAAGAGGCCTTATCTTATGGGTTTATTAGGCCATCCACCTCTCCCGCAGCATCTGGGTTCTTTTTTGTTAACAAGAAAGATGGTGGTTTAAGACCTTGTATTGACTATCGAGCACTCAACGCTATCACCGTTAAGAATCGACATCCTTTGCCTCTTATCCCTTCTTCTCTGGAGCAATTACGTGAGGCCAGCTATTTTACAAAATTGGATCTCAGATCTGCCTACAATCTCATCAGAATCCGTGAGGGTGATGAATGGAAGACGGCTTTTCTCAACAGCAGGGGGCACTACGAGTATTTGGTTATGCCATTTGGGTTGGCCAATGCACCTTCAATCTTCAAGTCCTTCGTTAATGAAGTTTTCAAGGATCTCTTGAATCAGTATGTGATTGTCTACATAGACGATATCTTGATCTACTCTTGCTCCATGGAGGATCATGTCTCTCATGTAAGAACTGTGTTGTCACGCCTACTCCAGAATGGTCTTTTTGTCAAGGCGGAAAAGTGTGAGTTTCATGTTACATCAATTAAGTTCCTGGGATACAATATTAGCCATTCAGGAGTTGAGATGGATGACATCAAAGTAAAAGCTGTCACGGACTGGCCCACACCCAGCACTGTTAAGGAGTTACAACGATTTCTAGGATTTGCAAACTTCTACCGTAGATTAATCCGTGATTTCAGTACCATAGCTGCACCTGTCACCTCACTACTTAAAGGACAACCCAAGAAGTTAGTATGGACAGAGGCAGCTACTTCAGCAATCAATAAGCTCAAGTCCAGTTTCACCACAGCTCCCATTCTTAAGCATCCAGATCCTAAACTTCCCTTTCATCATCGAGGTTGATGCCTCCGACTGTGGAATCGGTGCTGTCCTCTCTCAGCGTCATGGAACACCCGGCAAGTTACACCCTTGTGCATTCTTCTCAAGAAAGTTAACTCCAGCCGAAAAAAATTAAGATATTGGTAACAAAGAATTATTATCCATCAAGGCCGCTTTTGAAGAATGGAGACACTGGCTAGAAGGTGCCCTTCATCCCTTTCAGGTCATTACAGACCACAAAACCTAGAGTATATCAAGAATGCCAAGCGTTTGAATCCTCGTCAGGCAAGATGGGCACTCTTTTTCACTCGATTCAATTTCGCAGTCACATACTGTCCAAGGAGCAAAAATAGTAAGGCAGATGCATTGTCACGTATCTATGACTCTGCCAAATCACAGATGAGACCAGAAACCATCTTACCACCATCCATCATCATCGCACCCATCCAGTGGGACATGGAAGAGATTCAACATGCCCAACACGAAGAGCCATCCCCTCCAGAGTGCCCAGCTGGGAAAATCTATGTTCCAACCAGTTTGCGTAACAGAACCACTCAATGGGTTCACACATCCCCTGCTTCTGGACACCATGGAATTAATCGCATCACTGCTTTGGTCAGAAATTATTTTTGGTGGCACACATTATCTGCAGATGTCAGTAATTATGTACATGCTTGTCAGATCTGTGCTCAGTCACGAACACCTCGACAATTGCCTGCAGGACTTCTAGAACCGCTACCAATTCCCCAGTGGCCCTGGTCACACCTGTCTATTGACTTTGTCACTGATCTGCCTAACTCTCAAGGATTCACCACCAATATGGTCTCCATTGACCGCTTCTCTAAGTCTTGTCGTCTCATTCCATTGAAAGGAATACCCACTGCCATGTAAACTGCCCAAGTTTTGTTCAATCAAGTATTTAGGATTTACGGACTACCAGATGATATTGTGACTGATCGTGGGCCACAGTTCACATCCCGTGTTTGGAGATCTTTTTGCAAACATTTAAACATCAATGTCAGTCTCACATGTGGCTATCATCCTTAAGCGAATGGTCAAGTAGAGTGTCTTAATCATGTAGCCATGAACAGGAGAAATGGAGCATATTCCTCCCATGGGCAGAGTATGCCCAAAATTCCCTCACTCACTCTTGAACTGGGCTTACCCCCTTCCAATGTGTTCTTGGATATCAGCCTCCTCTGTTTCCCTGGTCTGGGGAGCCATCTGAAGTGCCTGCTGTGGATGATTGGATTACACGAAGTGAACAGGTCTGGGACAATGCTCATGTCCATCTCCAGCAGGCTATTCGATCTCAAAAGATTCAAGCTGATCGACACAGACGTCCACATCCTGAGTATCAGCCAGGTCAAATGGTGTGGCTTTCCACTCGTAACCTACGCCTGAAACTCCAGTGCAAGAAATTAAGTCCAAGGTACGTTGGTCCTTTTAAGATTATACGTCAAGTTAATCCTGTTATGTACCGTTTAGAGTTGCCTGCTAATTACCGCATCTCTCCGTCCTTTCATGTGTCCCTCCTGAAACCGGCCCACGGCCCATTGAGCCCCGAAACCACTGACGAAGAACCGCCTCCACCGCTTGAGATCGAGGGAGCTCCTGCCTACCTAGTCCGGGAGATCCTAGATTCTCGCAGGAGGAGGGGTCAGATGCAAGGTCTCATTGACTGGGAGGGATACGGCCCGGAGGAGAGATCGTGGGTATCAACTAAGGACATCTTGGATTCATCACTTATCAGAGACTTTCACCAAACTCACCCAGATCGTCCGGCACCCAGACCAAGGGGTCGTCCTAGAAGAACACCTAGAGGTGTTCCTAGGGGGATGGAATCTGTAACGTTTGATCAGGCTCCAGTCCACCAGAGGGAGCCTTCACCTGAATATTGAACTCTGCCATTTCCTGTTCCTGCCACATCATTTCCTGTCTTGTCATTTCCTGTCACCCTGTATATAAGTCATTTGTTTCTACTGCCATTTTGCGAAGTATTGCCAGTTCACTGCCTTACTAAGTGTTCTTTCATTGTTCCATTGTTGTTACTTGTTATGATCTTTGTTTTTGCTCTTTTGACTCACGTTTTTGGATTACTGTTTTGGATTTGTCTGCCAGTGGATTGTTTTGCCTGTGTTTTGACCCAAGCCTGTGACCTGACCATGAGTTGTGAATATTGTTTGGATTTTATGCTCAGATCCTATAATAAAGACCCGCTTATGGAATCCACTCAGCCTAAATCCTCCTTACAGCAGGATAGCCTATGCCTATTTAATTTAAAATAAGATAGGCTTTATGTTTTGTCATATTCTGTTCTACAAAAATACATTTTGTTCATCAAAGACATGATGATTTATTGCAAAGGTGTATTATAATATAAACCAATTGTGACCACATTTGTCATTAGGACAATATAGGGAACAAATAGGAAAAATAGAAACAAAGATCAGAAATGTGGTATATAGCCTAGTCTACTTTACTTGTCACACTTGTAATTTCTGTTGCCATCACTTTGAAAATGAAGCCATTCCAATAATGGTGTTTTAAGAATGTATTTGTTTAACATTATGAAATAACATCATAAAGACGTTACAAGAACTTTGCTATGGGAACATTTTCCCTCAACATTCTGAGAACATCAGTCAAGTAAAAATAACATCATAAAGACGTTACAAGAACGTTGTTATGGGAACGTTTTCCCTCAACATTCTGACAACATCAGTCAAGTAAAAATAACATCATAAAGACGTAACAAGAACGTTGTTATGGGAACGTTTTCGCTCAACATTATGAGAACATCAGTCAATTAAAAATTACATCATAAAGACGTTACAAGAAGGTTGTTATGAGGACGCTTTCTCTCAACATTCTGAGAACATCAGTCAAGTAAAAATAACACCATAAAGACGTTACAAGAACGTTGTTATGGGAACGTTTTCCCTCAACATTCTGAGAACATCAGTCAAGTAAAAATAACATCATAAAGATGTTACAAGAACGTTGTTATGGGAACGTTTTACCTCAACATTCTGAGAACATCAGGCAATTAAAAATAACATCATAAAGACGTTACAAGAACGTTGTTATGGGAACGTTTTCCCTCAACATTCTGAGAACATCAGTCAATTAAAAATAACATCATAAAGACGTTACAAGAACGTTGTTATGAGAACGTTTTACCTCAATGTTACGACAATGTATTTTAACTATGAAAACATTATAAGACTGTTCCAGAAACATTACGTCAGGAACGTTTTTTTTCTAACATTTACATAACTTTTACATAATGTTAGTGAAAGTTATGTGAACGTTCCCTGTTAGCTGGGTACATGCTAAATTGCACATTACACACTCTTTGGCAAACCACCATTTATGGGTATTGAAGGGGGGTAAACAACAGCTGCCATCTACAGAGGTGTGTGAGCATGACATGTTGAGTTATTGCAAGGAAATGTCTTCTCTGTTGTCTAATGTCTGTGTGCAGGTGAAAGCTGCTCAGGGGATCAGGTGGATTCCAATTCATTGCATATATTTTGATAGGTAGGATCTGACTTTTCCTTAAGCGATTATTTTGCACCACTGACTGTGGAAACCAAGCTTCCATCTACACCAAGAGACTTTTGCATACACTAACAATTTTTTTTTACTTTGGATGACTAAGATACATTCATTTATACACAGACTGAGAAGTTATTGACTGTTTTATTGTTGGAATTGTTATCAAATTGAACTATTTTGATATTGGACTTTACTTTTTCTTATATTAATTGTTTTAATTTGGGTTAATCTTTTCTATGATCTTTTATATAAAGGCTTGAACAAAAAAGGAGAAAACTTAAAGATAAGAAAAGCTCTTATTAAACTAAAAGTTAGTAAAACTAAATATATATATACTATATATACATATACTAAATATAAACCAAAATATAAACTAAACAACTGATATATAAATTGAATAACTAGAAGCAAATAGAAAAAAACTATTTAAATATTTAACAGAGCTCAAAGATACCAAAAAGAAGAACAAGGGATTGAAAAGAACAATTATTTCATTTGTTTTTATTTATTTTTCTTCAATTGTTGTTGTGGTTGTATTACATTTGTCTTTTTATTATTATTTTTGCACCAACAAAATACATTTTGTTCATTCCCAGCTATTATCTGTGTCCTTGTGTGCCTTGATCACTTACCCTCCTGTAACGAACCTAATCACTGGTCCAATATCAGGTGCTTAGAGTAACCTGTCCCTGTGTCAAGTAACTTCTTGATACACTATGGTGACAACGTTACCAATATCATCGCCCAAATGAAAATGGCTGTAAAAGAGCCTGAGTGTAAACACTATGTATGGGGATATTGTCTGTGCAACACAGTGCTACCAATTGTAGCAGTAGGATTTTTGCTGTTATTATGTTTACCCTGCATTTTTCAGTTGATATCCAGCTCACTACAGAGACTAGTGAGGTCAAGCGTTTCACATCAAATGGTTAAAATGACTGTGTACAATGAAGACATTATCATGGATTTGAGTGGGGAGAAAACAATTGATGAAGAGACAAACAGCGAAAGCTACAGTGAAATGTGTTAAATGTATGAGACTTATGATATTTTCTTTGAAAATGATAAGTAATGCTCAGGCCTACCTGAATCTGTACTGTTTGCTTGCTTAAAATAGGGTCTGTCCCCATACAAAAAGCCTTAGCATATTTTCCGACTTTCGAAAATTTCATTTATGCGAATATCAGAGATGAAGAGTATAAATGTGATGATATGCCTTAAGTTTGCTTTATTTTGAATTATGTTTGAATTCCTAAGTGTGAATTCTTGATTTTGAATTGTGTTTGTGTAGTGACTGAGGGTCTGACTCATGTCAGAAATGCAATAACAGTGTTTATTCATTTAGCCCGACTTCCAGAGCACATGGTGCTAAGTGTGTAGTGAAAGTATAACTAGTAGTAATGAATTTTTGTTTATTGATCAATGAATGATAAAAAGGGGGTGTGACGAGTCAGCGCCACTTTTATCCCGTTTGATTTGATTTTTCTGTTAATAAAAGCCTCTCCGAGGCCTGATGCCATGCCCACTGTGTCTGTCGTGTGCTCCTCCAGCCACAGTGGTGGAGAATGCGGGTAGGCGGAGCCTAGATAGCGCAGTTGGGAAACACCTGATGACGTCACTCCCTCTCGTGTGCAAATGTCCGCGAAAACCTGGACTGGGACGGAAGAATGCCGGAGACAGCCTCTCAGCCACATAAGTGACTTCGCTCTTATTGTCATTTTTCCCTGTGGTTGGTTGAGGCTGTCGACTTAAACCCGGTTTCTCTGTCCCTGTTCCGGCGCTGCGAGAGGGAGGACGGCCCGGAGAGGAATCCCCGTCCAGCCCACTCCGACCATTTTGAGCCTGGTTGAGGATGGTAGCACTCTCGTGTGGGCGGCGCCCTGGTGATGGGGATGTTGCTTCGGAGGGGGAATGTAACGAGCTGCCTCCTCCCTTATTGTCATCGGCACCCCGTCCTAAATCGCCGCCCTTCAACAGGCTCCGACAGGAGTGGGTGTGTGAGAGAGGAGGGTCGCCAGATTCCCTGTTGTTTTGGACACTCTCCCCCTTTGGCCACTTTTATCCCCTATTTTATGATTTTCTGTTAATAAAAAGCCTCTCTGAGGCCTGACACCATGCCCACTGTGTCTGTCATGTGCTCCTCCTGCCACAGGGGAAATTGTGGTGGAAAAATTCATTTATATTGCTTCTGTATGCTCATATATGCATGTGTTTTCTTAGAACTGCTGTATAGGCACCGTGAGATGGGTTTATAGCCTAAGAGTAATGGCAACCAGGTGGTTCAGGGATACATGTGGGCTCAGAAAGGCGACACCTGGGGGAGGGAACAGATGTCCGAGAATGACATGAGAGGGTCACTGGGCCATATAGTGGGGGGACAATGCCTGAGGATGACCTGAGGGCGTCACCTAAGTCCTAAATGTGTGAGAAACAACCCACAGAGAGTGTGTTTTCTGACTTTTATGTTGTCCATGGAAAAGTACTGCTGTTGAGAGTTTATAACCTTGACTGACTGAAGCAGGGTATATAAGGTGGAGGACTGCCCTCCCCTGTCATCGCACTCTGCAGGAAACTTGTTTTGCTGTAGACTGTCTGACCTTCTTTGCAACGAATAAAGCTTTCTTTTTAATTATAACTGAGTGTGAGCCTGTCTCTTATGCTGATGAGAGTTGATTTAATTTTACCACAACAAAGCTGACAGGATTCAGAGTAATTGTGAACAGCAAAGATGCATCAGCCTCTCTCTTTCAGTTCCACATCCAGAGTTGGTCTCTCTTGTTCTAGGTCCCGGACTCTTGGCACAGGTTGTGCTGAATCATGGGATATGGAACAAAGCGTGGCTGGGCGAAAACTGACAACTAATGAAATAACTTTGTGGGGTATCAAAAGAAAGGGAGGGTAGGATGGCCAGGGTGAGGATGTTTGGCTGGTGGTACTTCAGCCCTCCCAGTGCCAGCTGATCAGCCTATTAGGACCTGACCATGAGCGTGTTCTGGACAGAGACATGTTTTGGCAGTGTTTCCGCCCCTAAGCCTGTGGTATATATTAAGCTACTGATGCCACTCCACAGTGACTGGCACATCCCAGAGCTGGTAAGATATGCATATTATTGCTTTTATTATTAGTAGTAGTAGTAGTAGTAGTATTAGTTTGTGTTATTTTCATTTCCATATATTTTAGCTACTTAATTGTGAAATATAACAACTCAACCTTGTCAGTCATGAACTCTTATGCTTTTGCAATATTTATATATCAACACAATTGACACTAATAATTATTGCTTGCTTCCTATTTTATTCCTAATGTCATCTCTGAACCAGCTCATCACTCCCATCCTGGTTCACTATGGCAACTGATCACCAGAACCCTGCAACCAAGCAAAAACAACCAGTTGCCAGTAACTTCAAGGTACAAACAGACTAGAGAATGAACTAGAGAATGTGTGGTGTGCGTATTATTAAGTTATCCATTACTTCAGCTTATCTTCCTTAATACTTTCTCTCCTGTTCATAGTTGGTCATCTACGAACAGGAAAACTTCCAAGGCCGCTGTCATGAGCTGACTGAGCCCTGTAACAACATCCAGGAGGCGGACGTGGCGAAAGTGGGCTCAATACTGGTGCTGTGTGGACCGTGAGTTTGTGTGTGAGAGAAAATAGCACGTTTGCGGGGGTAATACCGAGTTAAATTCAATAATTTTGTTCCTCTGTCTCTGCCAAGCATAACAATTCTAAAAGAATCGCCAGCTTCAGGCTTTGCTTGATGTCAAGCAGCACACAAAATGAATTTGACTGTGCGAGTGGACCGGAGCGGCAGCTAAAATAATTCCAGCCCGGATTTTACATTTTACTGCAGAAACATGCAATAGACTGAGAGACACAATTGATATTCTGCCAATGATAAAACTTTTGTGAAGGAGTGGCACTGGCAACTCTCACCAGGTTCAATGCTGGCAAATAAATATATATTATACATTGTAAAAGGCATATTTTCAAATAGTTCAAATATTAGGATTGCCTCCCCCACAAAAGGATTTTGTTCACTAGTTTTCGGGTCTTAGGGTAAGATGATTACTACTAAACAGTTGAAAATAAAATGCATAATTGTAACTGTAAAATATACTGTATATTTTAGGTATGGGAGTATATATTATATTATTCAATTCGATTATTACATAGATCTGGCAACCCTGTTTCAGACAGTGAAACAACTCCATACCACTCACATACACTTTTCTGGAAATCTGTCAACACAGACAAGTGGACCGATACAAACTGCTGGACTGTTATGTCAGTTTTCTTGGTCTGACCAGATGAGAACTATTATGTAAAGAAAAGTGAATGAGCAAGACTTGTCCACCTTTTGTTCCAGGTGGGTGGGATATGAGCAGCCCGGCTGTAAGGGGGAACAGTATGTGTTTGAGAAGGGTGAGTATCCTCGCTGGGACGCTTGGACCAACAGCAGACGCAGTGACTGCATCGTCGCCTTCCGCCCCATCAAAGTGGTAAATAACAGCTATCTCCATGATTATAAAATTGTCTAATATATACAACAACAAAAAAAAGTTTGGATTCATACTTATTTGACAATTTTACATATATGAAAATAACAGTATTTTCATAATCAAACTATGCAATTTAATTATTTAGTGACGAAGGAAAACGAAGTAATAATTTAGCTTCTTCAATGTCCTCTGGACATTCTCTCAACCATCATGTGATAAAATGTTTGAGTCAAGTGTATCCAGATGTGTATATTATTTAATATGTCCCAAATAAGAGCTCTAAATATCCTGTTCTTCACTTCCTATGTCCTTGCAGGACAGCCAGGAACACAAGATCGTACTCTATGAGAACCCAAGCTTCGCTGGGAAGAAGATTGAGATCATAGATGATGATGTTCCCAGCTTCCACGCTCATGGATACCATGAGAAAGTCTCTTCAGTTCGTGTGCAGAGTGGCACGTGAGTAACACCTCAAAAAACGCTGACACACGTACAGTGAACTCACATTTAAGACAATTTCTGACACTTTCCAGGCTTACCTTAAAATGTTCTCCTTGTTTCTTGTCGTTATCTTGGTTCCAGCTGGGTGGGCTATCAGTACCCAGGATACAGAGGCTACCAGTACTTGTTTGAGAAAGGAGAATTTAAGGAGTGTTCTGAGTTCGGGGCCGTGCTGCCTCAGATCCAGTCCGTGAGGCGCATCCGTGACATGCAGTATCACCCAAGAGGAGCCTTCCAACTCTCCACCTAAGTTCCCAGCACTTCTCCTCAAAGCCTAAAGCTTTCCTTACGCTTTACCTCTGAATGCTTTAAATCTTTAACTCTTTCAGTTGTGTCAGTGATTCCATTTGCTACTGCTGAGAAATAAATAAGTGACTCTGCGTTATGAATGTTTCTGAGCTTTTATTTGGGCATTCACTGTTTCAGAAGTAAATTAGACTTTTTGAAATCTATTGCTGATTGAGTCTATTAATTGCTCCATAATTCATATATTACATACAGTGTGTTACATTTTAAATTGACATCTGAACTTGCATCGTATAAAGATTCAAGATCATGTTCATGTTCCCATTGAGATCAATAATCTTTTTTTATTATTATTATTATTTTTTACAAGAACTAAGCTAATATCTGCTGTTTTTGAAAGTCTCTTTACTCATGTGTTCCATTGAAGACCATTTATTTGATAAAAAATATGTGGTAAAACCATTTAATTTTCTGTAATAATATATTTAATATATATCATTTCATTAATTCCTGTAATGGTGAATCTGATTTTGTCACAGCCATTGCACCAATCCTCTGTGTCACATGATCCTTATTGAATGAATCCCTGCTGAATAAAATTTTCTGACCCATCTGACATGTCCATAATAAAATAGCAGTAAAATTTGCATTTGGAATATTCTGATTATATGTTTAATAGGAAAAATTCCAATAGCTGTAAATGTAAATGTCTTTTCAGAATGAGCTTTAATCAGAATATGGACTATTATGTGCATGTGAAGCTGTTTTTTGACAAAAATGGTATTAATGGATGAGCCCATCCCTGTGGCTTTATAGCCTTGCAATAATAATAAAAATAAAAAAAAAACCTTACAAGCTCTGAAAAACACTTCTTTGTTGAAAACAAAATTAAAATAAATGTTTATTCTATTTTATTATGAATTTACAGTATTGGACACTGGCATTACAACAGTGCAATAAACATATTTACAGTCAAATTTAAAACAAAGAGGACAAATTACCCTTAAACAGACTATAACAACTGTAGGCAGACAATGAAAAAAGGCTGATAATAGAAAAAAACTAAAACATCAACTATAGGACACAGTACTCACATACCGTCAGCATACCAACATCACAACATTGACATCACGTGTGAAGACACATGCATTACAAAAGTGACTACTGGTCAGAACCACGGATCATTAACAGGTGAAAAGTGCTTGTTAGGTGGGAGTGGCACAATGGCCCAACGTTTCTTTTTTTAAATACGGTAACAACAGGTGTGCAATGTAATGTGAACAATGTTTACAGTACTTTGACATTTCAAATTTCCCTTAGCAAACTAGTAAACAAAAGAGAAGAACTCAAGATGTGTGTGACCAAGAGTGAGGGATTAATTATTAGTATTAATTCATTATCTTATAAGGAAAGAAAAACGGATTTATATGCTGATTGTGCAATTTCCCATCACCATTTTTGGCCCGTTGTTTAAGCAAGTAAAGTAGTGGGATAAAAAGGAGAGCGTAAAGTGGAATGACTGATTGTACATGTGCAATTTTTCCAGTCATGATATTATTGTGGATTCAAACATGATGGAGGATATGATGGACTGGTGAAAGCTAGACAAACTGAGGCAGCACACACAAAAAAAAGTAAAAATAAATGAGTTATTAGGAGTGATGATGTACAAACAAATCATGAACTAAATTGATTCAGCGGCCCATCCAAACAGGTTCCCACATTCACATCAACACACATACAGGACCGCTGTTCTTAAAATGAATTTGAACTCCATTTTTGATCATTAAAAATGTACCATTTTCCTTTCAAACCAACATTAATACAAATATAACATTCTGTGACTGACATTTCATCATAACTAAATACACTTTCTATACAGAGATTTCTCGACTATTAAAGTTTAGAAATAAAAATGTGATCGTCTATGGAAATGCATGTGCAACTGCATATAACCACCAACTGAACAAAAATAATGAAAATATGACAAACAAACAAAAGAGAGCATGGAAGCTGTACTAATATGAATATACAAGGGTAAAAAGAAACCAACATCATACTCCAGTTATATGAAGCACTTCACGTCACTCTGTGGTGCATGTGGTCCCACAGTTCCACTATAAAAGATGATCTCTCGTTAAATTGAGGTTAAAGTGGCTCTATGCAAAAATAATTCTCTCGTATGACGAAGAGCTGACGAGAAACTTGACAATGCATAGATGGACACACACTTCACACACAGATCTCTGTTTCCCTCTTTATGTCAGTCAGAAATCTTTTAGAAAGGCACCATGCACATGTTCACGGGGAAGGCCAGAAAAACCAACGAAACAGAATGATGTTGTAGTGAGCAGCAGCAGACTTCCCGTCAACTCCAGGTCAAAGGTTAAGGCTTCTGTCACAAGTTCCAGCTACAGACACTGCAGTTATAAGGCATCCTGAAATGATGGGGAAAACACACGGGACATGTGGTTCGTGTTAGATGAGCAGGAGCATTACACTGAAGTAAGAGACTCTGTGAAAATCTACAATAAGTAACAATACAAGTTACAATTTTCCTCCAATGCAAGTAGTACAACTTTATAAAATCTTACTGGTTTTTAACAGAAAACATAAAAATTATGCTTTATTAGCCTGGCAATATGTCATGTGAATGCCTTACAGTTTGTGTTTTTAAGGGGTCAAAAAGGTCATGAACGGTTTAATCAAAACTTGATTAGCATGTATACATTTCTTTGATTTGTTTATTTGTGTTCTGGTGGCTCATTTAATGACACTGCTATGATTCACAGAACACGCAAGTCACATGAGGGGCTTTCGCAACGGCGTAGTTCTAGGAACTAGCCAGCATGTTGGTTCCTAGAGAACCGATTTCTCCCTCAGGCTCTTTTCCTGTTGCATTCGCACCTGCAGAAAGAACTCTGAAGCAGCCGACAGTGACATCTGGTTACACTTTATTTAAAAGTGCCCTTGTCATAGTGTAATTATACATTAAAGTATTATTAAACTACTTTAACTTTATATATTTTATGATACTTCTATAGGGTTAGGATTAGTGTTTGGCTTAGGGTTACTTGAATGTAATTATGCATCATTTATTGTATCATAATAGTAAAGTACATGTAACGTGTAACAAGGGCACCTTAGAATAAAGTGTTACCCGACATCTTTATTAACAACTGATGAATGGAGGACGCTGTGATCGGAGCCGTTTTCATGATAACAGAGCTGGGATGTGAACGTACCATTCATGCAATTTTTTTATAAAAGCATGAAAATCTGGCTGAATCGCCTAAGACGACTTGCAGTGTTACATATCATCGAGTCTAAGAAAAGAACACAACAGGTAGCTAAATGTAGCTAAACTACTCTAAAGTAGGAGCTAAATTAGTTTCCCCCAAATGGAGTTCTTATAACTAAATACATTTAGCGGGAACTTCCGCCAATAGATCTAAGAACTATGAACAGGTTCGTTCAGTGCGAAAGCCCCTATAGGTTTGAAACACAATGAGGGTGGGTATGATGACATCTTTTGACTGACATGAATGTATTGTATCTAATAATCATGCATAATAATAATTTTCATAATAATAATTTTTAGCCAACATGTAAGGAATCATTGGTATTACTCTACTTTAACATTATATGTTGCTGTCAATTATTCAAAGCCCTTAAAGGAATCTTTATTTGTTCTAATGCTTGCAAAAAAAAAAAAAAAAAAAAAACATTAATTAAGTGTAAAATTGTTTTTGCTATGGTATCAACACTGTTTAAAAAAGAAAAAGAAAGAAAAAAAACTACAGATATTGTGACAAACCTAATTATAATGTAATTGCACAAACAGATATATTTACTTGCTTGTTCAGGGTTTACTGTCGTTTTCATACTGACTCAAACGTTTTTTAGTCTTTAGTTCTTTCAGCCACTGAGGTGAGGACTCTTCTCTGTGAGGGGATGAAGAGAGAAACAAATCAGAAACATACCACATCATAACGCTCAGTACTGCCAAACAAGAGACAATTCTGAGACTTCCTGATGTCTGTTGACCTAAAGCACTCACCCATTCTCTTTGCCGCCAGCAGGAGGCAGCACACGGGCGGATCGGGGCAAGAACGGAGATTTGGGTGAGCGTGAGAGCTGAGAGGGTGACGGGCCGTCTGTCTGATTCTCTGACTCTCTCTTCTTTAGCTGAGTCTGAAACGAATGACCCAATCTCACGTCAAACGAGCTTCAAACAAATGCATACAACTCTAGCCTGAAAGACCTAAAACAAACATTGCTTGTGTTTAATCACCAAGATTTTCATATTCTTAATTAAAAGTTATGAACTGCAGCTGTGTATATCATATATGATATGCAAATGTCAGTCTTCATCATGATCAAAACTTCACAGAATTTTCTACATTCCTTCTGTCGTCTGATTAACAGTTCATACTGTTTTAGTAAGTAAAAATAATAAATATAACCTTCAGATTATGGTTTTCTCCTTTTTGCTGTGAAATCTCTACTGATTAAAGTAAATGCAAGAATAAAAGTTATATTGTTAGTACAATCTCAAATCTAAAGCAAATTTGGTTTATTTGACTTTGTTTTTTGTTTTATGTTTTTCAAAAAAAAAAAGTTCATATTACAAAAATAAAAATGCAGATATTACTATTTATGTGATTAAAAGTATAAAAGTCACTTGTTTTTGTAAAGTAACTGTCCAACAGCAGCACCCACAAAAAAGGTACAGTGGAGGCTTGCACACACACACACACACACACACACACACACACACACACACACACACACACACACACACACAAAATAAAAATAAAGAGATGAATACTATTATTCAGCAGGGTTGTGTTAAATGAATACAAAGTGATAATAAAGACTTTAATTGTTATGTTAGAAAAGATTTCCATTTTGTTCTTTTTAAGTTATTATTCATCAAAGAATCCTGAAAAAAGTATCAACGATTTCCAACATTGATAATAAATCAAAAAATTAGAATGATTTCTCAAGGATTTCTGAAGGATCATGTAACACTGACTGGAGTAATGATAGTGAAAATACTGATTTGATCACAGGAATAAATTCTATTTTAAAGTATATTAAAACAGAAGACTAGTATTTGAAGTTGTAATAATATTTCAAAATATTACATTTTTTTCTTTATTTTTAAATCAAATAACTACAGCCTTGATGAGCAGAATAAACTTCTTTAAAAACAATAAAAAGTTTACTGATCCCAAACTTCTGTACGGTAGTGTATCTCATGCTACAGTGGAATGAAATGCATGAGGAAGATGATGAGCAATGAAAACAGTCTTTAATTAATCCACAAGAGGGTCTAAGTTAAGGTCTAAGGTGTGACAGTATATATATATCATCATTTTAAAACACCATCGCACACCACTATACACAACGTATATATATATATATATATATATATATATATATATATATATATATATATATATATATGTGTATTTTTCTTAAGTTGTCTGTTATACTGTAACTGTATCTCACTGATTTACATTACAAGCTTTCAGATTTTGTCTAAGGTTTCAATAAATGGTTCCATTTCCAAAAATGAGATTTTCCCGTCTTTCATTTAATATGTCAGGCATTACAAGGTTACAGAAATGGAAACTGGTGGAAAAAAATCCCCCAAATCCCCTCACCTTGAGAGCAGATGGGTCCATGCCAGGGAAGACCGCCACTCTCTGAGGCTGAGACACGGAGGAAGTACGAGATTCAATTCCCTTGGCCTGCTCCTCAGAGTCGGACTCCTCACCCTGCTTCTCCTCTACATACAGAGAGAAAGACTGGTGTGAGTGCAGAGGACTCGATTTGATTGAGTTCACTACGGCACAAAGACAATTATGATCCAAAGAGGACCTGCAACCTACATAAACCCAACCACATGGGATGAGATGTGCAGGTACACACACGTGTGTCTCACTGCGAAGATGTGTGTAATACCTGTCGAGTCCTTATAGCGCCATTCATCATCTGCTCCGGTTCCCTCGGGTACTTGTGATAAGAGGGCACTGTGACGGGCGGCTCGAGAGGGCGGGGCTCTGCGAGTGCTCTTCTTGTTCAGATTGACCCTGGCACGTAGTGCACTAGAGTCTAACAGTGTTGTAGGGGTCTACAGACAAAGACAGCGACATGTCAAACAAATACCATGTACAGTTTTGTGTGTTTGCATTCAAATTAGAGTCATCATTTACTCGCCTTCATGTCATTCCAAACCTATATGACTATATATTTTCTACGAAACACCAAAGATATTTTGCTAATCAAACCATTTTAGTTACAACATGACTTTCATTGTGTTTCTTGTCCTTATAATGGAAATCCATTCCACCAAAACTTTGACACTTCAAAAAGTTGCAGTAAAAGTAATCTGCTCATTTCTGTCATGGACGTTGACACAAACCTCTTACATGTTTACATTAAAACTATCTTCATTTTGTTTTGAAGATGAATGAAAGTCTTATGGGTTTGCAACAGCATGAGGGTGATTGAATAAGCACAATTTTTATTTTAGGTGAACTATCCCTATGGTTTAAGGGTGAAGACTGACCTCTGGGAATGGGAGCTCTGTCTGCTTTTGAGGAGACGCGGTCAGGCCATCTGGTGTGTCGAAGAGAAGGGGCTGTTCGGCCACGTGGGACGGGGTGGGCTTCCGTGGAGAGGGGGTGAGGTTGTCATCAGATGAAGGTGTAGCTGGAGTGAGGCTGTGGAGAAGAAAAGAGATATTTGAACACACATATACGTTGTCTGTATTTGTGGAGAAAATGTAGAAAGCAACCAAAAACATGACAGAAAAACTAGGTTGCTAAGAGGCTCAAACTGAGCTTTTTTACCCACACCAATGTATGGCCAGTAAACTGGAAAAAAAAATGAAGCAGCTAGATTTATGCATAAATATATTAAATGTATAAATACTACAGTGTACGTATTCATTTGACATATGACAAGTAAAATATATACATTTCTGCAAAACTGAAAAAACGTACCTATATGAACGATTCACTGCAGTTTCGAGTTGAAACAACACTAGAAGCAGTAAAACTGACAACTTTAATTCCTTTTCACATAAAGTGTGATTTACAGGTACAGAGATTTGATCAATAAAGCCTAATTTTCACACAATTACTTGCAGAATATGCAGAATATTATGGCTTCAAAACTATTTTAACATCCCGTGCGATTTGAAAACTGATACTTTTGAATGTTGGTGTTACATATACCACTTCATATACATGAGTTTACATGAAACGTGCAGTAAGGCATGTGATTATAGTATTGCAGGCATGTATATAGAGGCACATATTTTCATGAGCTGGGGTTGCAGACTTCTGTCTGGCCATGTATCCTAGACTTAAACTTACAATACTCTCTTTACAATCAACTATGCATTCAAGTTCCCACCCTACATTTTTTTCTTTTTCAATAATCTGTTGTTCTCAGATGGCAAAATACGGAATAAAAGCTCTGTCGCTACTTCGGTTACATCACCACTTTTTTTAACAGCAGATGGTTAGTAGCCCATTGATTTTTATTTGATTTGCACACGTCATTTAGGCCTATATGAGTGCTGGTCAGACTCCCGTTCATATAATTGAATTTAAACCATGTATAATTTGGCAGTTCCTAATAAAGTTACCGGCCAACTGAGAGTACTGAGCGGCTGCAAAACATATCCACCCATCCAAAGGTCATTTGAGGCCACAGATACAACCCAGTGATTAACATACTGTATATCAGCTCTCGTTTCAACTGAATCCCTTGCGTTAGTCACTGCTGTAACCAAACCTCTCCGACAAGCCCAGTCTGATCTGTAATGCAGATGTATCTGTCTGTGTGTCTGTCCGTGAGGTCATTCTAGCTCTGTTATAGATGACCCACTCAAAAAGATGCAATTGATCCTGGAGTTGAGTTACAGACAGTGACCGAGGATAATTTGGAGCCAGTCAGGAATTATTTTATATAGACATAGAAGGCAGTTGTTTTTAAGATTTTATATGGTTTTGGAAGGCATGTGTTTACCTGTCATCTGTGCGAAGTCCTGTCTCCCATGTGCCATACTGACTGTCGGTCTCCTGCACCAGATCTTTATTCTCCTCCGATCCACTACCACACTGCCTTACCAGCTCCTGTAGAGAGAAGAAGAAGAAAACGCTACTAAATTAATATAATTTCACACAGGGATATCTTTTATGAGTCAGTAAGATTTTTTTTTTCTTAAAGAAGCCTCTTATATTCACCAAGATCAGAAATACATTAAAACAGTAATATTATGAAGTCATATTTTCAATGTTTTCTAACAACCTTTTTCTATTTAAATGCATTTTATTAGCATTTATTCCTCTGATGATAAAGCTGAATTTTCAGCATCATGATTCCAGTCTTAACCCCAATATATATATATATATATATATATATATATATATATATATATATATATATATATATATATATATATATGAATGGTATTATAATGTTATACTAAAACTAAAATTAAAAAAATAAGGAAAACCCTAAAGATAACACATAGAAATAAAAAAACGCATCTTAAGCACACAGAATAACATAAGTGGACTTTGAACGATTAATTGTCACTTTAAACCATTACGTAATTGTGCCATCCATAATTTTAATCCCAATTAGAAATTCAAATAATTGTGCAGCCCTTGTAGTATATAAAACAGACTGTTTATTTCTATCCATTTTGTTTAATAAAGCCAAAAATACTGGATGTGAACTTGACAGTCAGTGTTTTTCTGAATGGGCATGATGCTTCTACCTGTGGAAAGGCATGAATGAAGACGGAGAGGGAGTTTAATCACCCTGCAGCACTCTAAACAACCAGCAGGTGAAGCTAAATCTCACACTGAACAACCCAGTCACAAACCCAACCGCTCCCTTTAGGTGTGACATCACAGCACCAGAGCTGGACATTAGCCAATCACTGAGTGAAAAGATGCAATCCACCCAGTGGGGCATACAACTATCTGGTGTGTATCACAGAACAGAACAGCAGGACTATTAACCCTGATCACATTTCATCTACCAACCCTGTCAGCACCGATTCACCATCCTGTAACAAGAAACAACATTAAACTGGCATCCTGGTGTCATAACTGGGCAGCTGCTGATATTTTCAGGCAGTAATGCAATATAATGTAATATAAAGGAAATTATTTGCACATTTTAATTAGAAGAAGAGTCATGAAAACTGTAAGTGTGACAGTCTAGTGAAAATGAATGATGAGGAAAATAGGAACATAGGGACATACTGGTGAGACTCGGACGAAAGTACTGAAATGTACTGGTTGAACTGGTGAGTGCATCCAATCAACCGTGACTCTTTTAATGAGGAGACTACAGAGGGTACAGTGTATCTAACACACACACACACACAGAGACATTAGCTCCCTGATCACAAGCAGAACTGAGATTGAGCACTGTCTGTGTATGTGACTGACTGTCAGGGGTTTGTGTCGATCAGAACTGAACTGAGAACACTTCACTTGAGAAGTTCAAATCAATTCCTGAATACGAGGAATATGAAGAGTCGTATAATTCAAATAAAAGGTTTTAAGGAAGCTTTTGATAAATAATACATTAATTAAATCAAAAATGACCTTAATGTTAGTACATATGCCTGTGTTATTTTAATATAATTTATATACTGTTATAGTATTTATTAATATTTTGTACTTGATTTTTTTTTATTTTCAGATTTCATTTATTTTAGTTCTAGTTTTAGTCATTTTGTTTCATGTGCATACTTACGTATATTATTAATATGAACCTTTATTTTATTTTAGCTATTTTTTTGTCATTTAAGTACTTACATGCATTTTATTTCGGTTCATTGCAAACACGTTTCTAATTTTCTTTTCTTTTTTCCATCTACTGTTTTTTTTCTTACTTAAGCTTTTTTTTCAATTAAAAAAAAATTGTTTTAACAAAATTAAGACATTTGTGCTGTTACCATGCAAATGAAATCAGTATGAACAAAATTCATCTTTGCAACGCAGAGGAAACACAGAAGCTGCATCTGAAACGGCATTTAGATGTGTCTACAAACTGTTTAATGCAGGACATGAATGCTTTAACCTGCACTTAAAAAAACATTAATGTTTATAATATTAAACATAAAACACTTGAAATTATTTAAATAATAAAATATACCCTGAATGGTAAATTAAAATTGCAAGGTGGAGGCAGCAAGTCATTTTTAAACTGAGACTGGGTTAAACTATGTGTGTTATGCCCCCTTTAAACAGCAAAATTCAGAATTTAAGACGACAGCTATCGACCTGAGCATTAAGTCATTAGTATCCATGAGAGAGACTGTGTGTGTAAGTGACCGAATGAGAGGGAGAGTGTGTGTGTTGAGGCTGTTTGCATTAGAGAAAACAGCACAGGATGTCATTCATCTGCTCTGCCTTTCCTGTCAGGAAGAGTAACAAGCAACAGAGAGCAGTGAGAATCAGACCTGACAACATCAGAGCAGCGCTCCCACCTGACAAACATCTCATCTCACACACCCACACATTTAGCTTCTTTTTTTTTTAAATAATGCTAATTATAAATATTCAGAAATCAAACCCTAGCCTATATAAAATGTAATTTTTAAGTGTCTTTTTTTAATAAATAAAATAAGTTAATTACATTTGATCAATTTTGTGCACATTTGGCTTCACAAAACAATTTTCTATTATATTTTATAATTTTCTAAGTATTTTGGTATTATATATTAACAATAGCCCGCCACGGTCTGTAGATATCAGTACCAGCAACTACATTTTTCAGTTGACCTCTAGTCATAATAACATGCTGAAACAGACAAAAGAAACAGATGTCTGTGTGTACAGCTCAATAACAAGACAGCATATATATATATAATTTTTTTTTTTTTTAAGTACCATATTAAGGTATTCAAATAGTTGCTTGTATGCAAGCTAATGCCAGAAACGGTATGACAAAAATTCTCTAAATCTTTGTGTTATTAAAAAATATATAACTGAATGACTAATCCAAAACACAGGGTGGAATTACACTTTTTATGCTGATCACTTGACCAGAAAAGCCAAGAGGAATGTCTCAAACAGCTGGTGGCTGATTAACCTACTAAAGCTTTTAGTACGTATTGCAGAGCTGATTCATTAGCATTGCCAACGAACACAATGCAGTGTTGTGGCAATTCTCTGTTTCAATAAAGGTATGAGACAAGTCTTTTTAAGATTTTTTTTCTTGCAAGAAATGTCAACAGTCATTCAGATTGGCTGCAGAGTGTGACAAAGAGGCAACACCCCAACTCAACATTTATACCTTCATCAAATTCGGATGCTTTGATCTCATCCGATCATAATGCATATTCAACATATATGTCCTTTTAAAGGGGTCATATGATGCGATTTGAAGTTTTCCTTTCTCTTCGGAGTGTTACAAGCTGTTGAATAGTGAATAGATAAGATCTGTAAAGTTGCAAAGACTAAACCTCAAACCTAAAGAGTTATCCTTTATAAAAGTTACCACTCATCCACGCCCTCTTAAAATGCCTCGTTTAAACACACCCCCACGTCTTCGTCACGATGTGGGACGATTTGCATAATGCCGCCTAAATGTTCACACAAAGAAATAAGGCGTAACTTTGATTGTCGCTGCTATTTTGGGGAGATGCGGTTTCATTGTGAAAGTGAAATATTCAGATGTGTGCAGCACATTTTATGGAGGATTTTTTCCTGATCCTGGGAGAGAAGACTACAGTGCCAGATGTTCTGACTCACAGTCTGTAAGTACAATTGCCCATTAATAAATTTGCCACAGATGATTGAAACGCAAGTTTTGAGAAGTGTAGAGAAAAGTGCTTGTTGTCTGTCATTTCTCTGACCACAAATGCAGATATGGTTTTAAGTTTACGTGGCGCGATGCAATGCAACCATAGACTGTGTAAAAAAATGGATGTAGTGTCCGTGACATCACCCATATATTTCCGAAGAGCATTTTTGAAGCCAAAAGTGGGCAGAGCCGGCCGTTACCATCTTGGCAGTGTGTCACTGCTGGATAATCAAAAATGGGCAAAAAGGTGGGAGCTGGTTGCTGAAACCATGCCTATCTAACGCGACGGCGGCAACATCAGCGGCAATCCCCCTGTCACTCAAGTGGCCACGCACTTAATTATGCAGAGATTTAAGGCTTAATATAATTTAAACGGATGAGTTACAAAAAAAATTCACCCCCTCACAATTTTCATGAAGGACAAAATTAGCTATACAGACCAAACATCACAGTATGGTGAGGCGTAACATTTCCATCACACGCTTGAGGTATTTCGTCAAAAACAACGCACTGGATAGCTGACCAATCAGAACACACCTCTCTTTTTAGAAAAAACAATGCGGTTCAGAAAGGCGGGGCATAGTGGAGAAGAAATAATGTAAAGTATGTGGAAAATTATGTTTCTTGAATTTTAAACCACATAAGCAAATTTCAATACACCAAATAATGTTATTTTTAGCAACATCATATGACCCCTTTAAGGAGCCTAACTATGTCCTCCAGATGTGTTTCTAAGAAGCCAGGACATCTAAAAAGCAAACATAACTTTTTCTCGTCTCACACGTCTTATATTTAGATTTCCTGTTATGTCTTATCTATCGTTTGACAAACTTAAGCACATTAATTAGACTTTCAATAAATGAAGAACACTCCTTAGTAAAGCAAATAAAACTACTAATAATATGAATAAAAAATACATTGTCCTTCACAATCAGGTTAAAAATGCTTTAATTTCTGGCTTATCCAAACTATTTGGGTTTATTTATGGCAGGTAAATCTTACAAGTCTCAAACAAAGTTTGCTAATAACAGCAATGCACTTCCAACAAATACACACCAATGATCTAAATGCTAACCTTGGAAATGACTGATTTTCTGTGCCTGCTGACCACACATGAATAAACACACACACACACACAGACACACAGACAGAGGGAGTGGTACTCAGGACTAACATTAGTTGTAATGGCCTAAAGATCCACACTGACATCATAAGGGTGTAGGTCTAGATAGAACAATTTCTTTTTTTAAAGGGGCAAAGCCCTGGATAAGAACACTCTTATCTGAACCTTACAGTGTGAAAATAACATATACACCTCAGCAGCAGAGAGAGAGAGAGAGAGTACTTAAAAACCTCTCTCCGTCTCACTACACGAACAGGAAGAGTGCGTCAGGGGAAGCAAAGAAACAATGAACGGATGGAAAGAAAAGATGAGAAGTAGAAAGAAAAGGGAATAGTCCTCACTTTAACACCAACACACTGATGTTTGGCCTTTTATAGAGATGCGTTTGTGTTTCTATTTACACTTGTGAGAGTCTCCTCTCCAAATCTGAATCTCCTCTTTGTGTGACTTCAGAGTCAACAAGAGACTTTCTTCATTAGTGCACGTACTGTACATGTTTATTGGTGTGTGTGCACTCAGAGACTAATTTTCATCTCCTGGCATTCTCATAAAACATTCCCGTCAAAGGTGTGGCTACATTTACCTCAGGGACAATCAGACATTAACAGCTGATATTACTGGGCTGTGAAGGAGCAGCGCAAGATACTTGGCAGACTGAATTTACATACATTAAAAACTGCAGAAAGACAACGCTAATCTATAGCACTTGAGAATGAATGGCTGCTATTTAAAAAGTTGACATATAATAATAATAATAATAATCCAAAAAGTACAACATTTTGGGCTGTATACAACTTTTAAATAATTTTGAAAGTAGTCTTGTCCATGAAGCCTGCATTTATTTAATCAAAAATGCAGTAAAAAGAATAATACTGAAATAAATAACTGCTTTATATTTTTTACATATTGTACATTATTTTATTCCTATGATGGCAAACTGAATTTTCGGCATTAGTAATACAAAGTTTAATTTCACATAATCCTTCATTATCATTCTAATATGCTGATTTGCTGCTCAAGAAACATTTATCATCAATGCTGAAAGCAGTAGTAATGCTTATTTTTGTGGAAATTGTGCTTTTTTTCATGATTCTTCAATGAATAGAAAGTTCAAAAGAGAAACGTTTATTTAAAACAGAATCCTTTTGTAAGATTATAAATGTCTACTGTCACTAATGATCACTTTACTGTGTCCTTGATGAATAAAAGTATCCATTTCTTACAGTCTAACAGGACTAGAATCTTTAGAATGCTAAGTTATACTACATATTGTATTGGTAGACACAGTATTAAAGAAAGCAGTTTGATTATTGGTCTCTAACGTGTAGTTTTAGCATTTCAATCAGAGGTACTGGTGATTTTGCTTCAAATAATATGCTTCAAGTGCTCCTAATGTACACATTTACTTTCAAACATGCACAATTCTGAGCCTTCAACCCTGAGGCATTGTTACAAATACAAAGTATCCCCTGAAAAGTGTCCATATCTCAGTTTGTTCATGTGTAATAATATATAGAACGGCTGAAGGGGAAATAGAGCTCTCTGTCTGTGTATGTCACTGAGAAAGCGGTGACGGTCGAAGGACACAGGAAACAGCCCATTATGGCTAGTTAATTCTGTTACAATGATTACCTGTTTTGACTGTTTCCTGTGACACTGAAACCAAGGATCAATGTACAGTACAGCTCTATCTTTTGTTCAATATTTCTGACACACAAGCACACAAATAGAGTCTGAGTGATAGAGGAAAAACCCCTGACTGACAGCAGAGTGAATGAGCATTATGAGATGTGACATAACTGAAACTCAACTATCGGGGGGGATATAATGTAGCTGAAAACCTGCCCATCAGCATTCCCTGATTTACTCAACCAGGACAACACTGTTTTCATCTGGTTTATACTGTACATACTTAAACACCAACAGGCACTGACTTTGAGGCACAATTCTAACAACATCACAAATACTTATTCTTTTGGTGCAAAACTGAGAACATGGATGTAAATGTCCAAGAAGTGAATGCAAAGTCTCCTTGCAATGTACTGGCAGGTTTCAGTATGCATGAAACAGTACCCTTGCAGATGATGTCTACATTTTATGTCAATTGTGCTGACCTAGCTTTCCCAGAATGCCCTTCTGGGCTCACTGTGAATCTCAAAGCTTCTCTCATACCACTGCAAAGGTCAAGCCACCAACGAACACAAACAAAGTAGGAGATGGAGAGGCACTGGGTACAAAAGAAAGCAAGTGTGTACAAAATATAGGAACATGGTTTAAAAACTAGCAGTGGCTAGGATTCTAGATGTGAAAGTTCTCCAGATCGAATGACATAGGAAGTCTCGAAATTCATCTCCTATAAAAATGCTGTATGCCTAATGTTTCCTCGCCCCGTTCCTGGAGGCACACTGACAGTAGTAGCAGTGCTTTAACTATTTAATAGTATTAATAAAAAAGTAGGTAAAAGGTACCCGGATGACCTACTACTTCTACTGAGATTTTTAAGTGAGCATTCAATAAACACTTTACTATGCCATTAAGCCACATGTAAGGGTTGGGAATGGCAGTGAAACACTACCATTGACAGCACAAGTCAAACCACTATGACAACTTCAGATGTAGTACCTGACGGTATAATAATACTACACACATTCATAATACATACAGAATTGTTTTTTAAACGATCATAAAGTTTGTTTCTCATCCACCTTAGAACATACTCAGACAATATGTGAGTTTGGATGGACCATTTAAATCTCTAATAATAAGCTGGCGGAATCAGATTGTAATGAGTGTGAATCAGATTGTAATGAGTGTAAATCAGATGTGTTTAGTCAGGAAGAGTTTGAAAATGTGTAGTGTTTGTGTGCCTCCAGGAACAGGGATGAGAAACACTGCTACAGCCATCAAAATAGCTCCAGATTCACAGCGTTTAACAAAAAAATTCCAACACATTACATTTGTAATAGTGTTAATTTCGTCACCTATTTTTAATTTAGTCTTAGTCTTAGTCTTGTGCCAAATGTCCATGTTAGTTTTAGTCATATTTAATCATTCACATATCTTTTTTTGTTAGTCAAGTTTTAGTCCACTGAAAGTCTCGTCATTTTAGTCTAGTTTTAGTCAAAAAATTTAGTCTTTTTTTAAAAATAACATATTATTACTGAGACTTTTACTGATAAACATTTCAGTAAAAAAAAAAGTGTTTCACATATATCTCAAACATTGGTTAAATGTCATAGTTACCCTTTTTTTATGCAAATGTTAAACGTCAATTAATCGTCACCGGGGCCGCTGCTGGCCAAATGCAAAATAAAAATAAAAAAACACCTACTATAGGGGTCAGAATATAACTTTAATAAAACATGAACGTAAATAACTAAATTGTAATACAATTTTATTTTTTTTATAATTACAATTGTAGATATACTGTACAGTTGCCTATGGCTATGCTTTTACTAATACAGTTGACTGGTTGATTTTATAGTGTCAAGCATTCAGAAACGACACAAAAGACAATTTAACTTAAATAAAACCAAGGATTCTTTTTGTAAGGTTTGTGATGTCCATGTTTTTGTTGAAGAAATTATAGAGGCTAGCTTTTCTATCACAAAAAGGTGGACACAAATTAAAGATAAAGTGGATATATGAATTAAATGTTTGGTCAATATTAAACAAGGATTTGATCATCCTATAAGTGTTAAAACCGCAATTATCAGGCCTTTTGGTGCCCTTTGTAGGTATTTGTAATAATAGCCTATTTTAATAGTTTATTTTGTATTATATTATGTATTTGAACAGTTATTCAATTATTATTAATTAACCAATCATTATTGCCTCGTTTTTTATAAAGCATTTTATAGCATTTTAAAAGTTTCTTGTTCACTTAGGTCTGTTTTTATTACCACAAAAATATTATCTAAATACTTCATAATTACTTCGTATTATTTGAAGTGATTTGAAGTATCAAAGCCATGGTTAACTTGTAGTTACCGTTGCTACAAGAACCATGTTTTGTTTCGGGTTTTTTTGCTCGTCACTTGCGTTTGCTTCGGGTGTTGTGTTTTCAGCAGTTTCGTGTTGCAGCCACAGGCTGGCAGCAACAGGAGTATGAGACCTGTAACTTGAGCAACAACGCGGAGCTGCGAACTCGTTTTAAAGGTGTAACAGCTGATAAAAAAGCAGAGACGATTGTAGACGAAAATGAAGAGAGATTTTATCTTAGTTTTTATTTTATACAAAACATTTTCGTCTTGTCTTTTTTCGTCAACAATAATGCATGGTAATATAGTATTAGTCAGCGTTTTTTGGACAGTGGTGCAGTCTTGTCATCGTCTCGTCTTAGTCATGAAAAAAAAGGTCGTTGACGAACATATTTCGTCTCGTCTCATCTGACAAAATTAACACTAATTTTTAATTACATTCCTGATTATCTTAATTAGCTGGTTCATCTGTCATTATGCACATTTCCATTACCCTTCATATTGCGCAAATTGTGAGCTGAAAATACAAAAATTTAGCAAAATATATCGCAACATTTTTTTTACCCTCTCTGTGTTTTTTCAGGCAACGTGAAAAAAGAATAATTCATTTTTTTTTTCGCATTAACAGGTCACATGGCGTACATAAAAAGTCATATGATCATTCCTCAATGTACTATAACCTCCAAGAAACACTTCATATGTGGCTGCTCTCAAGTATAAAGGGCATTTCCTTGTCATTAATGCTTTTCACTCTGCATGTCTGCGGTGCATTACGGCTCCTAAATGGCCACCAGAGCCGATTGTGGACACTAGTTAACGCTTGTGTTACCCGTCATGCCACGGCACGTCCCAGAAGCTGCGCTCCATGATACTTTTGTTAAGATACACACATACACCCCCTTCGATTAAATATAAATGGTTAATGTAGCCAAAATCCATCAAAATCCCTTCAAAATAAATTGCCATGACTTATCGCAAAACTTTTTTATCAATATTAATAAAATATAAATAGTTTTGTGCAAATTTGTAATGGAAATGCACCTAGTGTCTACTTAGAGTTGAAGCTAAACGTTGCATGAAGACAGACCCCCAGGAATAGGATTGAGCACCCCTGTTTCAGGTGCTCTGTAAAGCAGCTATAGGCAACTTCTGTCCTGGAAAGCCTAATCAGACACATCTGCCTGTAATTTGTAAGCAATCCTGAAAACCTCTGAGGTTGGATTTGTTGGGTGTGTTTGATAGGGGGTGAAGCTAAACCTGTAGGATGGTGGGTCACCAGTTTGGCAGTTTACCACCCCTGTCGCAAAGGTTGAGATAACTACAGAAGCAAGCTCAGTTTTATTTTCAGACAATGACAAAAGAAAGGCATTAAGCCATGGGTTCTCGACTCTGGCCCACGAGATCCATTTTCCTGTAGAGTTCATCTTCAAACCTAATCAAACACACATGAACAATCTAATCAGGTTCTTTAGGATCACTATAAAGTTGCAGTTTTGTTTTAATGGAAAGTGACCACCTAGACAGAGATTGAGGGCTACATGATGCCAGGTGGGAAATCAGTAGGTGCACTACTCTGTATTTGTGTTGGGTGAGATGAGTGGTTTTAGAAATTAAGATTTTAGGTAGAGCAGAGTTAGAAATTGCATATATTTCTCTTACAGAAGAGGGAGTGCTCGGCGAAGCCAGCGATGTGGTTCGTCTGCGCAGGGATAAACGCTGTTGGCTGCGCAGGCTGAATCTGCGGAAGGAATCACGACTGCGATTGGCCAGGCTGCGTAGAGAGGCAGCCCTCTTAAAGCCACCTCCGTCCTCTCCACCTCCTCCTGCTGATCTTCTCTCCACACTGCTGGAGACCAAATTGAGGGTGCCTTGAAGGGAACGGCGCACATTCCCCATCCAGCCCGTCACTTGCGAGTGGGCCACCGACAACTTGTCGCCCAGGTACTCCATCTCTCAGGATTTAGAGTAAGTAAAATTAATAAAAAGGTTTGTGTCCTGAACGTCAAGCTTTAATAGTAAAGTTTTTTAACTGGGACACTGTGGACATCCAATCAAGACTCTCAAATGGAGGCTCTAATGTCCATTGACGATAGTCCAATTTTAACCTTTAGTCAAGTGGCCTCGATTTACAAGAGAATCCAGTCCAGAGAGGTCCAGTTGAAAGTGCATCAATGTCTAAAATCCATGGTTGGTTAGCAAGTTATGATATGGAGGACCTTTTTCTTTAGCCCAGTCCAGCAACTTAAGTGTTGTTTTGATACACCATGTCTCCAGAGTGAGGCCAGAACAGATTGTGCTCCACTCTGCACTGCAGTACGATACAATCTGCAAATCGCCACCAAGCAGTCGTCCGTGATCTAACTTCCAACAATGCTTGACCAAAGTTTGGGGACTATTTCATTGGCATAGCTCAATGGCTACATTTTCAAATGTGAGTCAGAGATATAGAGTAACATAAGGTAACTCAGGTACTCCTAATTTAAGATTATTTAAGATTACATGGACATATTAGGCTCATGCATGACTCACAGTTGATAGAGTCATAGTTTTACAATACCATTTTCCGAGACATCATAGTAAAAGCTAGAACAGAGGACACTGGATTGTCCCAGAGATCACAGCAGTTCTGCAATGCCTCATGCTCAGTGACAAAGCAACAAAGTTATAGTTATTATGTAACCACAAAGGCACCTGCAATTATGTCCCTAAACAAAAAATAGAGTAGTGTGATGTCATGGAGGCTGATTCAATATGCCTTACTAACCTGAGCAACTCTTTTTAAACGGTTACATTTCAATCAATCAGTGCATCAATAGCATGCAAATGTTTTTCACATTTAATTGAGAAACAACAGCCGCGTCACTAGAGACAGTCTGAAATGAGCAGTTCAACACCTCTACATGAATTTTGAGCACCTTTTGAGTGGATCTATCGGCAGAGTCACATACTCAAACAAACGCTAGTCAACTCATGAATCAGAGCTGTCAAATACACACACACTTTCCCAGTCACGTCTCAAACCTGTGAGGCAGCGTGAGCTACTTCAACAACTGCATCTTCCCAAAAAGCATCAAAACTGTCCAAATGCCAAGTCGGAATACGTCTGTAACTCTCAATGTAGGGTCAAACTGAAAGCTGGGGACCAAGATGATTATTTCATAAAAGTCCTGGGTGAAAGTCTGTTCATAAAACATGGAAATGAAGAGCCAGAAGTATCCAGGTGGTTTCGCAGGCGTTGACTGGAAATACAGAAAATGTTTCAAGGTGGTCGTTTCCTCTGGTGTCCTTAAATGTGTCCCTGCAGGTACTGGCAGGTAGAACAGAAATGCGTCAGCTTTCCTGCCTCCGTCCCCCTGTGCTACAGGACTTGTGCTCAAGGAGAAAACAGAGGGAGGAGGAAAATGAGAGCAGAGACGGAAAGGGAGGGGTAAGGGAAGCCTGTGATATGAGCATAAGAGAGAGAGAGAGAAAGAGAGAGAGAGAGAGAGGGGAAGATATATGCACTGCAGTGTTCCCTGCTACTGTTCCAGCTTTGAGAGAGAAAGAGAAGGAATGAGAGACAGATGGAGAGAGGTGCATTGGTTATGCAATATTGTCAGCAACTCATTTTGCTAAGAGCAGAAGAATGCTTTAACAGAATTTGTTAATAGAAACAAATAAATGGGAATAATGGCACATATACGTGCATGTTAAGAGCCAATCACTCTGGCTTATAAGGATTTTAAAGCACATGGCACCTGAATTAGTTTGCATTGCAAATGCACACAATCTGTCATGCAAACATCACTGATGACTAACCAAACCTTTCTGTCCTTTTTTTGGCCCGGGATTTATTTCCATATTTCAATTTCAATTCTGGTTTTGTGTTTTTGAAATCAACACAAATCACAAGCGAAAAGGGAAATTAACATTAAAATCTTTCTGCACTTCTTAATATATTTTTTGATTCACTGATTTACTGTATGAAATAAACATGAGCACAAATCCTGGGTGGGGGGGGGGGGTAGTTGGCTGATCATGTGAAATGTTGAGGTCAAATTTAGCACCCACTAGTGGACTGAGAGTGAATTACACTGTATCATGTAAATTGAGAAAACAAACCTCACCTGAGACCAAATCTAAATAAAAAACAAGATTGATATGAATAATATAACATACACATTGAACTATTACAGCCATCTAAATCACTCTGTCTCATTATTCATAGCTTTATTAAGTCAGTTAATACTCACATACTGTGGGCTTCAAAATAGACATCATGTAAAGTCTAAGCTTCAAGATCCAATTAAAATTTTGAAATAAAGTATATTTTAAACATTTTGACACAAAATGAATGGTGCATGCAAAATTCTGCAATATTTAGAACACTTGCATGTGAACTTTAATAATGAAAGACATAAAAAAGTAAAGGAAAACACTGGTAAGGAAAAGATATGACACGTGGCCAAGTATGTGTTCTGTATTTAACCCATTCAAGTGCACACAGACATTAGTGACTTAGTGAGTAGTGAACACACACAGCAGTTGGAGGGTTCGGTGCCTTGCTCAAGGGCCTCACCTCAGTTGTGGTCTTATTATTATTATTCATTCTTCCCACCTACAATACCAGCCGGGACAGAGAATTAAACTTGTGACCTTTTGGGTTACAAGTCTCTTACAACTCTCTAACCATTAGGCAACGACTGCCCCATGAATGAAAAACAATTTATGTTTAAATAAAATAATACAAACTCCAGTTTCAGATAACACAGATAAAGATTAGATTAAGGAAGTAAAGCATGACCAGAGAGTCCCATAAATGGCAAAGTTTTTGTTCCTTTCATAGAAAAAAGAGCAATAGCTATACATGGCAAGGCAAGTTTATTTATATAGCACATTTCATACACAATGGTTATTCAAAGTGCTTTACATAAAAGAAAGTAAAATAATAATGAAGAAAAATGTAATGACAACTTTCATGACAAACCACACATCTTATTACTAGATAAGCAGCTTAGAGGCAAAGATTTAAAATACAGCCATGATATAAGCTGACATTTGGAGGATCTGGCAAATGTTCAAATATTGATTAAATACATACATTAGCCACAGCGCTGAGTGGTAAAATGATGACCATACTTTAATGAATGTATCATCACTAGAATACTATCCTGTCAGCCTGGTGTTCGAGCGAGTCACAGTCATGATTCAGTCATCTGCCTGATGGAAAAACCACCTCAAGATCCAGAATCTGTTGCTTACTGTGTTTTCCATAACTACTGACATCACTCATAGAAAATGTATGACATACATCGCCAGTACAGTTTATGATAGAGTGGTTTACTTATTCCTGCTTAGTTTTGGAAACCTTTTAATAGATCTTAAACCCCATTAAAATAGTAACCACGTTAGTTTAGGTTGACTAAACACAAATCTTGTTTTTTACTTCAAAATGCTGTCAAGCTACGCCTGTTTCTTCTAACTGACGTAATGTAACAAAAATGTCAAATAAATTTGGCCCCAATATGGCAATACTGTGTATGTGTGTGCACTTTGTGCATGGTTATGTAGGTATATTTCACTTAAAATGACATGACCTCATTTTTGGTTCCGCCAGTCTACGTTGCCAGTTCCAATATCCCAATTAAATTTTAAAGAGTTAATCTCTAGCTTTTAACAACAAACAACAGCACATTAAGGTTTATTACTGAGATCATCACATCCCATTACTCTCACTACATCAAGATAACAAAGAGCCATTATAAAGTCCAAACAGAACAAGTGGTCTAATAGTGTGATGTTCTTTAAACCGCACGAGGCCCATTCAGGAAGGGGTAACTCTGTTGACACTCAATAATGCTACTTCCTTTGTGTCAAAACTTTACACATCAAAACTCTAAATGACAGGTAGTGGCACAGGCTATAACATATGTGGATGTTTGGCTTTTCATATATCAAGCCATGTAACAAAAGCAGTGAGAAAGATGATTATTATTATTTTTGACTCACACACAAAACTGTGTTAAAGCAAGAGATTTGTTTGCTAAAAATGATGCACAACTAGTTTTGGGAATGAAACAAATCTAAACTTATAGTTTAAACTCCTTTTGCCTTCACCAAAACTGGCTCTTAAAGTCACAGGACAATCAAAGTGATGCTGTTGATATGCAGATGATATAGAAGAGAACTGAATAAGAACTTGAATAAGTTTATTGTGCATTGTTTGAGACTGGCTTGGGCATTTATATTAACAGAACTGCTTCATAAGCATTCTAAAATAATTAATAAGTGATCTAGTGCTGGGCAACGATTAATCGCATATAAAATTTTAATGTTGTTTATATAAAATGTGTGTGTGTGCTGTGTATATTTAATATGTATATATGAAGACAAACATATACAGTAAATATTTTGAAAATATTTACATGTACTTATTTATATTCATATAATTTATATTATATATAAATATTGCAGTCAACATTTGAACTGGATCATAAAAGCTCATCAAAGATGTCCAAGGACAAGAACAAAGTTTGGTTTTAGGTTTTAGGACAACTTTGATGAAAGGTTTTAATCCACTTCAAATGTTGCCTGTATATTTATAAACATTACATTTTTATTAAATATACACATGCATATGTGTGTGTGTATATATCATAAATATACACAGTACCACACACACATATTACAGTACACACGAAAACTTTTATTTTGGATGCTATTAATCACCATTAATCATTGCCAAGCACTAGATAAAATAAATAAAAATACTACAGAGGTATATGTTTTGTGTTATCTGGAGGATGCACATAGCCAGCCAGTAGGCAGTGCTAGCTGAATAAAATGTTTATTGTTTAAAAAAAATTAATTCTATCACATCTACCTATATTTAATTTGTCCAATACTGCATGAGTACTAGGCTCTATTAGCACAATACAAACAGAAAATACTACTGTATTTTTAACAACATAATAATAGATACTGAATTATGTTTTTTTTCTTTTCAAAATGTACTATCTGAGCCCAAAACACATATTGGATTCATTCAGAGATGCCTTGGGAGACTTGCCTTTGGTACTTTTTTTATAGCGAGTGAACCATCTGTCCACCTCCATATATAATTAAATAAACTAATTAAGAACAGCGTGAAAACAACGTCGGTTTAATGAGACAGACAACAGTATGCATCAGCAGAGGCCTCACCTTGGTCACATGAAGATAATATTATTAAACATAATGATATGCACAAATTACAGAGTAAGAAGCAACGTCGCAAATCAATGTGCTATAAAATTCATCTACATTAAAAAAAAAAAATAAAAAAAAATCCACAAGTCAAACATCAGTCGATCTATGACAAGAGATGTCACAAACCTCCACCTAGCATTTGTTTGTACTTATCTCAGACTGCATGAAGTTTTGTGGTTGTGTAGTAGCATGTGTAGTTACATTACCAACTTTCAGTAAAAGAAAGTAAGCTTACCCAGAGCCACCAACAGCAGGAAGGACAGAAGTGATAAGCCATGTTTCTATATTTAGCCTAAAAGAAGATCTTATAGTCTTTAATTTTGTGAGGTTTGTTAGTATGTTCATTACTTCCTGACCTCTCTCAGTGTCTGTGCAAATCTTCTGTGCCCGTGAGCACACGGTGATGTAAAAATGATACTTCCTATGATGACCAATACTGAGAAACGATGAGAGTGGGAGAGCAAGAGAGAGAGTGTGCTTCCTCTTGAAGCCTACATGCAGACACCTACATAACAACAATAAACTGAAATGTTAAAAATAAGAAACAAACTATCCTTCCTGGAAATTTTCAAATGAAATTAAAGGTTAAGAGGATATTCTCGGCTGTCAGATCAGCCCCATTTTATAGCCACAGTTAAATTTGAAACATAAAAATCAACACTGTAATTACTTGATTCATACAGCAGATGGTACTGTGTGTGCATTCAGAGGAACTAAGGAGACTAAAACTGCCTTTTGGAATAAGTCTCTAGGTGTAAAATCTATCATCTTTCATGACAACACATCATCACACAAGAATATGTATGAAGCTTCTATCAATAGAAAATGAGACTGATCTCAAGTTTTTTAACAGAATGTTTAAACTGGAGTTAATGTTTTCCATACATATGTCCATACTTTCACACAGTTGATGAACGCATCATGATTTAGTCTGTTTTTCAATCTTAGTCTATGCTAGCAGTGTAGCTGTGTTAAAAAAATGCTCTACCATTACACAGTAACATTAAGACACTCCTTTCTGTCATCATACTGCATTCTTGCACCACCCAGTCATACACAAACAAATAAAACAAAAACTAGTTAGCCTCCATACCCAACAAACATGCATATAAATATAAACATTCAGCTTTAATAACCCTCAGCCTAAACAACTAGTTCAATATGTGCTTTAACAAGTCTATTAAGTCCATCAGATATGGGCAAACATCATTAGCCAAGCACTGCATGCGAGAAATGGATCATATGACAGCTGTAATTCACATAATTGGGGAACTCTTCCAACATCTGGTCTCTAAAGGCTAGTGACATCATCAGAAGTTAACAAGAAATTTCTCCATCCTTCATTTTTGAACACTTTCCATTAGAACATGGTGAAGAACTTGACTCTTATGTAAGATGTTTCCTAGTCTATGTGCAAAGTAGAGCTTGGAAAAATAAACAAAACAGGATCTAAACAAAACTGACAACAAAAGCTGAAATCAGCAGTGACAAAACATGCTAAATTTGCAACTGACCAAAACTTTTCATATAGATGCATTCCTGAGTAAATATTCAATGAAGTACCTATACTTAGTGCAAAGTACCTGTAAATAGTTTTGAGAATGCAAGCATTTGTATGAGAAAATGAACAACATAAAAGAGCAAAAAATACACAAATAGAAAAGTTTTAATTCTGATCATGCTTCTACTTACTGAGGTCTCTCCACTTCTTTCTTTGTGTGCACTGCGACTTCTGCGAGTTCTGATTTGGGTAAGCGGACCATCAGCAGAACTTTCCGTGGGGGCAGATCTTCGACACATACTCCTTGAACGTTTCTACAAAATCATAGAAGGGCCAACAGTCAAGCTTCTTTAAAGAATTCAAAGGAAATGCAATGCAACACAACTGAGGCTAACACAATTTTTGACCATTCCAAAAAACAGTTTTCAGTGCCAATAGTTGTGTGGTTCTACCATTCAAATGATTAATGTTACTACATTGCTAAATACAAAACAAACAGAGTCTATACATTGGGAATGTTTGCGCAAACATCTAGGCCAGAGTGTGCTCTTCCTCACCTGTTGTACTTTGTCACTGTGCGAGGCAAGATTCTCTCTCTGTCCCTGGGATGCCAGCTCCCAGTTTGGACTCCATATAGGATCAATGACAGAGCAGGTTACAACCTGACCAGTGGGTACTAAAGTCTCTTTCTTAGCTAATGGCTTTGTGGGAGGATGAACCAAAGTTTCATTTGACCTCATATCCAACGGTTCTGAGGTCCAGCATCTCTCTGGGGTCAGTATAGGTGCTACAGAGGGACGAGGACAAGTTTGTGCAGTCGACACAGGAGTTTGAATTGGTCCAAGACCTGGCTGTGCAGACAGCATAGGAGTTTGAATTGGTCCAAGACCTGGTTGTGCAGTCAGCATAGGAGTTTGAACTGGTCCAAGGCCTTGTTGTGCAGTCAGCATAGGGGTTTGAATTGGTCCAAGACCTGGTTGTGCAGTCAGCATTGGAGTTTTAATTAGTCCAAGACCTGGTTGTGCAGTTGGCACAGGAGTTTGGATTGGAACCATGGGTGGTGCAATATTGGGATGCAGTACAGGAGTAAAGATTGGACTCATGGAAGAGGCTGAACTGTGTGTCAAAATGTTAATTGAACCTCTATCCTCATGATGCAAGAGTTGCTGCTCAGGGCCAACAGGTCTGGTGCTAATTGGTCTTCTGGATCCTTCCATGGCTGATACCCAAAGAGGCTCATCTACAGCCAACTCTGCTTTAGTATGGCCCCAAGAATTATGTGGATGCTGAGCACCAAAGGGCCAATCTGAAGTCTCAATCAATGAGTGTGTTTGTGGCCTAGGTCTTTCTGCAGCAAATGGCAGTGAATGAGGCTGGGACTGATGCAGAATTTGAGGTTGCAGAGGTGGCGGGAGTTGAGTTAACATACGTTCTGCTGGAGATGGGTGGAAGAAAGCCTGGGACTGAGAGTGAAACTGGGACTGAGGAGGAGACTGAACTTGAGATGCTGTTTGGGGTTGGAGAACATTTGGTTGTGTGGCCTGTGGACGAGCTTGAATCGCTGAACCAACACTTCCTGACTCTAAACCTCTATATCCATTTGAAGAGAAGGTATCAGGTTGAGTTTGACTCCTGAATGAATCAATATCTAAGATGCAAGGTTTGTACAGTTCATTAGGATGAAGGGAGGGCTGCTTCCATCGGGCTGTGGGGCTATTCTCATGGCTGTCTCGACCAGTCCTAAAACTAAGAGACACTGCATCCAGATCTAGAACTTTTGGCCGAAGCGGAGATGTAGGTATAGCCTTCTCTTGCTCTGTCTCCATCTGATGCCTTTCTGATGGTCTCTGCCCTTCAGACAGCTTTTGTCTGCCTTCTCGCTCTTTTTTTGACCTCTGTTTGGCTTGCTCTTGCTGGAGTTGCTTTTCCCGCTGTCTCTGCAACTCAAAATCAAGAAGCTGTTGTCTCTCAAGCTCCTTGATCCTCTCAAGTTCTTCTAGCTCTTTCTTGGTCTCCCTCTCCTCTGCTTTTTGTCGCTTCCATTTCTCAATCTCCAGCTCTTTCTGTTTCTGTCTTTCAAATTCTTTCTGCCTTTCAGTCTCCCTCTGTCTTTCAATCTCCAGTTGTCTCTCCAACTCTTGTTGCCTCTCAAGTTCCCTTTGCCTTTCCAGTTCTCTTTGCCTTTCCCACTGTCTCTGTCTTTCCCTCTCTTGCTCTTTCTGTTTCTCAAACTCTCGTTGTCTCTCCAATTCTCGCTGTCTCTCTAACTCCTTTATCCTCTCCATCTCTCTTTGTTTTTCAACTTCTCTCTGCTTTTGTTTTTCAATTTCCCTTTGTCTGTCCAACTCCAGCTGTCTCTTTCTTTCTCTCTCCATTTCCTTCCATTTTTCAAATTCTCTAAGCCTAAGCCTCTCTTGGTCAAGCATTCTCTCTTTCTCTAGTTCAAACTCTTTCTGTCGCTGCCTCTCAAACTCTCTCTGCTGCTCTAGTTCTCTTTCTGCAGCCTTCATTCGCTCATATTCAATTTGTTTCTGTCGCTCCTTTTCTCGTTTCTGGAGTTCAATTTCCCTTTGTCTTTCCAACTCCCTCTTTTTCTCCCTTTCTTGTTCTCTCTGGCTTTCCAACTCCCTTTGTCTCTCTTTCTCTTTCTGTATCTCAATTTCTCTAATTTTCTCCCTTTCAATTTTTTGTTTCTCAATCTCTAAATCTCTCTGTTTCTTTATTTCTTGCTGCCTTTCCAATTCCATCACCTTTTCAAACTCTGCTAGTCTTAGTCTCTCTATTTCCGTTTCCTCGCTGAATGCTTTTTGTCGTTCCCTTTCTTGTATTCTGTGATCTTTTCTTGATCCAGTGTCATTTTTATGCAGTTCCTCTTGCGAATCTCTCTGCATTGCAGCTTCCAATGAAGGATTTCTTCTAAATGGAGCAATTGGATTCTGAGGACCCCACTGCCCTGATCTAACAGTGAAATCATCAAATGGAACCTCCTTCATCCCTGGTTTAAAGCTCCCTAAGATTGCTTCCTCTTCCACTCTCTTACCTTGATGCACAGGTTCTTGAATCTGACCAGTCAGAGCAAAGTAAGTGGCTCTAGGTTTGTTAATTTGTTCTTCGGCTTCTAGCATCTTAGGCCGTTTGGGTGCTGCAACTTCCTCTCGTTCCCGTTCTCTGACTCTTTGTGCTTCTAACTGCTTCTTTCTTTCTGCTTCGCTGTCTTCATCCTCTTCCTCCAATGCTGCTGCTGCAGCCATGTGCAATTCTGTCTGCCTCTGTATCTCTTCTTCCATCTTTCTCAACATCTCTTTTTGTTGCTTCATCTGAGATTCAATCTCTCTGTCTGCCTCTGTGGCATTCCATTTCTGTAATGCCCCTACTCTGAGGTAACGTGGAGTGGCTGCTTCACCCTTCAGCAGGTTATTTATCTCATAGGTAGGTCTGTCCTCTTTACTGTGAGGAGCTGATCGCCGAGAACGCAATGTATGAGCTCTGTCCTCAAGGGAAGCAGTTGGCAAAACCTCACTAACAGCATGGTTCTCCCCAAACAAAGCCACAGTGTCAAAGACATGCTCCACACGTACAGGGCTGGAAGGAGAAACTGGTTCTCTATAGGTTGCTTTGACCAAACTACCAGGATCATCATCTTCAAGAGCTTTAAAGGTGTTATCTTGAATACGCAAAGAGTGGTTTCGCCTGGGCATGGGTTTAATTGTGCTTTCCTGCTGTGCTCTTGGGTCTTGTGAAATGTTATCCTCCATCATATGAACATTATGCCTTTCCACCACATGCTCGAACATAGAGGCTCGTACTGTTTGCACTCTGTCACTATCAGAACCAGAGTTGGTAGGCAAGTCTTGAACACCTAATGATGATGATTTCCTGTCCTCTTGTTTGGTGAACTGCCCTTCAATCGTGGAGTTATCAAACTACAAAATGGTATAAAAAAATCAATTAAATACATTTTACATGATTTCTACTGCCACTGATTCCTTTATTTGTCTCAGTTACTTTTTAATGAGTAAGCAAGGACAGATAACTTGGATTGACTTTCAGACAGACAAGGCGAGCTCTGTCTGCAAATGTGATCCTTAAAGAAGCAGCCTTTGACAACCCACATGTGTAATTATAGCTTTCACTGATAGTTATGGCATTTAGAGGTAACATTTTCTTTGCTCAGATATGAGCTATCATTACAGTGGGCGCCTTTGTACATTATATGTATTACATGACTGATTTAGGGGTGCATTTTGAGAGGGAATAGAATATTTCTACTCCAAAGGGCAAATCATCCACAGAAAGTATGCAATACAGACTCAAGTTATTATTTTACCAAGAAGGGTATTAAAAAAAAGATAACAAAAAATAAGTACAAGATAGTGACAGATGAAAAAAACTGATATGTGAATAACTGTACTACAAAGAGGGGATGGAGACTGAAGCAAACATTAAGGGCAAATGAAAAGAGAGAGGAGTCTGATACGTGTGACAGAGAACAGTGAAATTAGATCTCTATGCTCTTTGTCAATGCTCTTAAAGCAGGGTGGGGCATGAAGTGGCCATAATCAAAGTGTCCTCTTCTCTTAAAAACGAACCTTTTTCACCCTCCTCCCTTCAAAGCATGCATGTTTTATAATTGCTATATGACTAATGTTACAACTCAGATCTCTGAAGTGCCACACCTTCTGTGACATCAGAAGTGCCTTTTTTTAACATTCAGGGCTCAAGACTAACATGTGAGACTAGTGGCACCAGTGCCACAAAGTTCTATAGATGGTGGCACCAGAAGCAGATTTGGTAGCACTGGGGGTGGTGTGTAGGGTATTTAAAATAAAGATCATTTAATCATAAAATTACTGTTGTTTTGCATTAATAAGTGCAGTTACTAATAATATTTCATGTTCAATTCCTGTTTATTTTTCTTTTGTTTATTGTTTATACAGATTTAACAGTAAAGCATCAAGGCCAAAAATCAACTTTTTATATTCATAAAATGTATATATTCCACTCTTATTAAATGTACCATTAATCTTCTAGCATATGGAACTGATCAACTTCACTCACTATGTGTGATTTAGTAGTAGCAAATCAAAGTTTGTGATTTTTCTTACTTCATATGCAAAAAAAATTAATTCCGACAAAATCAGATTTCTTGATTCGATATTTTATAATAGTGATTTTATCATTTCAAAATATAGAGGAAAAAGTAGAAATTAATGACTAATAATCCAATAAGTGCTGCTGCCTACTGGTTATAATTGTGATTTGATGAATTTTTTGGTAGCACTTTATTTTACAGTCCTGTTCCTCACGAACATACTAGAGGTCGACCGATATATCGCTCGGCCGATATATCGGGCCGATATTTGTCATTTTTTAATATATCGGCATCGGCCGATATCCGTGTTTAGTAGCGCCGATTTAAAGTCAGGCACGTCGGCGGACAGCCCCGTGTTATTAACGCGGTGGAAAGTGCTGCTGCAGCCACTGCATGTGAAGCTTTTGGAAGATTCAACAACAGACCTGCGAGATAAAGGTAGTCAGAGAATTTCACTCTGTAAATGGGGTGGAGAAGTTGTCAGCTCTAACAAACACTGCAGCGTGATTGAGGGCTCCGTTACTCCGCCCTGCTCACAGACAGCAGCGTGCTCTGAGAGACAGCTGTCCTGGAGCTGCCCAGAACGGTGAATCACATGTGTTCGGAAGCATGGTTTGATGCAGACAATAACCAGTTTTCCATCCAACTCATTTGTATTTAGGGATGTCAATATTTGATAATTTCCATGATCGATCGTCGTTTAAATTAACGGTCAAGCAATAACCTTAATGCTGCAAAATGCGTCTGCAGCGGTATTATTATTATGTGCAAAAGCCACTTGGAAAAAAAAGCTTTCTCACCTGAATTAAAGGGGTTTTAGTATTAATAAAATGCTAGTAGCAGGACTGTAAAATGAATAAATGTGATTATGATCGTTTGATAAATTGAAGAGAGCGCGCCATACGTTTGAGATCATTTTACTTTGCTGAATGTTTTCTGTCAAGGAGACAGCTGAATGCGCCTCTTTAAATGGTTTCGTGGTGCTCGTTGTTGTATTTTGAAACGCAACTGCAATGTTTTCAAATGACACTATAGTAGTGGTGCAACGGATCATCATTGATCCGTGATCCGTTCAGATCAATATCTTCAGTTCGGCATACGCGTGACCCGCGGATTGATTTATGAAAAAAAAGAAAAAAAAGTTGCACATGTTCAGTCCACACTCAGTGATAATGCCGAGCGGAGGAGCTTGAACGCCCCGCGCATTTTGGCTTCCCTGTCAGATATAATGATGAAGGAAAGAGGTTAGAGTGAAAAGATTGTGCCAGATCTTTATGAACAGGAGAAGAAAAAAGTTGTGGATGAGCTATCCCGAGCATCCTCTGTTGCGCTCACGACAGACGGGTGGACGTCCAGGGATAGGGAGAGCTCTGTGATGATAACTGCTCACTTCATCACAGCAGACTGGGAGATGAGAAGTCCTTATTATTATGTTAAAAAGAAGATATTATGCCATGTGCACTAAGTCCATACGAGGACGAGCGAGCGCGGGTTTGACTAGATGTATTTGGAGGTTATTGCTCACGTCTCGTTCTGCACATATCCAAATGTTTCCATATTCGCAATGTATCTGAATGTTAAACTATAATATTTTTTTTAATGTAAACTAGACGGAAAAATCATCCTCTTCACATGAGCAAAAACGTCCTTTGCATAACAGCAGAGAGGACCGGTATAGGGTGTATTTAAACTGACCAGTGTAACTTTTTAAATGTTTGGTTGACTCTACTTTATTTTAATAATGAACAGACTGCGATGTAAGTTCGAAATTAGAATGCACTTTAGGTGTTCTGTGTCATTTATACCAAACACAAATGTTGCTGGTTGCTAGTGTCTTTGCAGCACTACTGTTATTTATTTTTTATATATTTAATTTTTTATATTTTTCAGTTTAATTGATTTTTATTTCTAAAATTGTATTTATTTAAATGTATATTTAAGTTTACATTTATGTTCCAACAAACTTGAAAAATTCTACTTGATAAATGTAAATGCTCTAAAACTTTTATGTAAATGATTGACATATATATTACCTGTTTTATATATTTAATACTTGGTCAGTTTATTAATTTTAGTGCACTAAATTAAGATGAATGAAGAGATGGTTCAAGTCAGTGCTCAATAAATTATGATAGGTTTAGAAAAAATGTGTTGTGCATCCACTTATTATTAGTGTGACATTTTAGCATGCAAATCAAGGGGAAAACTCCAAGATATCGGCCCTAAAAATCAGCAGCACATATCGGCCATCGGCTGACCCTGACCTCTAAACATCGGCATCGGCATCGGCTATAGAAAAACCCATATCGGTCGATCTCTAGAACATACTATGTACTTATTATAGTAATTACAATAACTATGTAATAACTAGGTACTAACCCTGAACCTAGCCCTAAACCTAACCCTACCCCATGTAGTTACCTTGTATTACCAGAAATTTCTTAGATACATGTACTTATAGTGTACTTACAGTGTATTTAAGTACTGTAAAATAAAGTGCAACCAATTTTTTAATTTTACATAAGTGTTTAACACAATTTTTTTGTATTCATCCCATTTAAAATAACATTCAAACTGGATCATCTTATTTTTAAGTGCATGTGAAATGCTTGAAAGTCATTAAAAAGTGCTTGAATTTCTCTCTCAAAAGGTTGTACAAACCCTGAAATTAATGAAATAATCACAAATAAGGGGCCGTTCACATATCGCGCCTAAAACGCGTGGAAAACGCTAGGCGCGCCGTTCTTTCCAAATCGCTCGGGCAGTTGCGCCCCTGAGGCGTCTGCCTTTGCTAAGCAACCATGACGTGCTCTCTCCATGAAGACGCGGAAATTTCAGCAAAGGATAAATGGATTTGCAGCACTAAAAATCACTCGCAATGTCTCTGCTACTAAATTTATTTCAAAATGGCAATCCATATACAGCTATGAACAACTGTTCCTTCATCTTGGCTGAGTTTTCAACGTTGTTACGGGAAAGGATGAAGCTGATTGGTTAGTTCTTGTCACATGACCCGCAGTGCGCTTGCGGCATTCTGAAAAGTTGAGATGTTTTTAACTTGATGCGGTGCGGACGCGCCTGGAAAAAACGGGCACGTCGCACCGCACGCGCGTCGCTTCTATTATGGGCGCGCATGCCGCGCGCCTACATTGGAAATAACGAACTTGCGCACGCAAAAGACGCGATATGTGAATGACCCCAAACTGTCCGCGCTGCGCTGCTGAAACGTAGCAGGGGTTAGTTTCACTTTCATTTGTTTTTATGCACATTTTCTCAAATGCAACAGAAATAGCAAAGCTTATGAGTTGGACCACACAATGGTTGCGCCAGTGCGACTGCTCACAAAAATTAGTCGCACCGGCAGAAAGAATGGTCACAAATTGCAACCATTTGGTCGCAGTCTGGAGCCCTGTCATTTGTTATTCCTCTATTCCTCTTTCTCTCTGAAAGTGAAATTTATCTTTTTCTTTTTTCAAGGGTAATCAACTTTTATTTTGGGGCTGTGACCACAGTAGGAGAGTTACTGTCACAAATGTCAAAAAAGGTCCTTTTCAAAAGTATTTTTCTATTCATGTAACAATATATTGTTTAACTTTATCAAACATGTGACTATCATAGAAAAACTGTCAGGGTAAGAACACACAAATACAAATAATTTTTGAGAATAAAGAGCTAAAATAAATGCTGTATGCAGTATTAAAACACTTGTATGTTTCCTTATTAAAATCATTAAACAGGGCCTTCTGCCACAAATGTTTAAGGAAATGAAAACAAGCAATTACAGTTAGTTCACTCAATTTGTGAAAGACTTATCACAATTATAGTATACTCTGGTGTCATTTGTTAAAAAAAAAAGATTTTATGGAAAAACTAAACTTCTAAATGCAAAGCCTAACTGCAACTTGCAAAGATGCTTTGTTTGGGGCAGTATGATTAATAGCAGTGGTTCATATTCCCTTACCTTTTTGTTGAGATCTTTTTCAACCTGCTGGGGGCCTTTGAGCTCATAGGAACTATGGCTTTCAAGATCTGCTTCAAATCTGTATACAAATCAGATTATTATAGCTTTGATTTTCAAAGTAAAGAATGTGAGTCATGAAAAAAGCAAATGGGCATTAATTATGATTTATGTACCATCCAGCTGTAAATGTGTACTACACAAATGTGTACTTTTGGGGGGGGGGGGGTTAGAGACGTAATTACACATAATGTCAGCATAATATACATAAAGAATCACTTATGCACATAATGTAGATCAGTCATAAAATGCTTCCTTTGTACTTTCTTCTTTTTTCAGAACATAAAAGATGTTGCATACCACATCTATTTTATTCCCACAAAAACCATTGAATGACATAATTACAACTTATGAAACTCATTTGTAAAACCCAAAGGCATTAAAATACTGAAAAACTGTGCATATTTAAGTATTTTACTACATAGATAATATTTACATACAACATGAGGTTGATAACGGATTATACAACTGTTATTAGCAGACCTCGGTAACGAATGTTGAAAACCACTGGACTTTACCTTTTGGTGCGGTCAGATACTAGGGTACGTGGCTTATATTGTGGCTTCTGGGGTGGTGACAGTGTAGTAGGCACTTCTTCGGTCAGTTCTTTGATTCGCTGTTTCACCCCCACTGCTCCATCAGTATCAGAGACAGACAGCCCTGGTGAGCGAGGCTCAGTCCCTGGAGTATCCACACGTGCCACTGAGAAGGAGGAGGAAGAAGAAGAGTCCAAGAGGAGACTAATGCGTCTCTTTATACTGCTACCTCCTGTATCCTCCGGTTTAGAGTCCTCATCTTTTGATTCAATCTTTTGAGTCCTTTTCTCAGGCACAGGGATCTTATTTGACCCTTCTGCCTTCACAGCACTGTGTTCTTTCTCTTGAGTCTTAGTTCCAACATCCTCTGACATTTGAGGAGTGTTTTCTTTGCCGTCCTCCTTGGTAGGTTGCTGGTTTAGAGACAGCCCAATTGACTCAAACTTTGAGGTAAGATCAGATGAAAGGGGTCGTCCCTTTGTCCAACGAGGAGCAGGGGTAGGGGATACAACCTGAGACTCAGACATAGTGGGGTTTTGGAGGAAAGCAGCTGAAACCGGTCTGGGTCTTGAACCTTTAGACTGGGGGCGAAGAACAGTAGAAGAACATTCCTCCTTGGCTCCAGAATCCTCTTTAGTGTCCTCATTATTCAGTTCGATCTCTGAGAGAAAGCCCAATGATTTAGCACGAGTGATTGAACGGCCAGGCTGTTTCTTCCGAGAAGCAAAAGGCCATTCAGCATCAGGAGTGGAGGTCTGAAAATCAGTTTTGGGTCGAGCTGGTGAGGCTCCAAAGCTTGTTCTTCTCAGCACATCCCCGGTTTGGGTTGTTCTAAGTTTGCTGGAATCTGTAGAAGCGATGGTAGGTGCTGGTTTAAAGGCCACAGGTTTGTTTGTTTGCCCGCTGGGCTTCGGTTTAAAGGCAGCTGGTACACTGGGTTTACTGGCTGGCTGTGGTTTAGGTTTGCTGGGCAGGTCTGGTTTGGAGGAAACTGGTCGACTGGGTTCAGGTTTTGGTTTTGGTTGTGGTTTAGGAGCAAGAATGGGCCGTATAGTGGGATTTTTTTCCACAGTGAAAGGTTTTGGGGTGAGTCTAGGCTTGGGACCCGGGGCAGGTTTATTAAGCTCCGAGGGAAAAATAAGTGCCCCCTGGGTGCCACCTGAACTCTCCATCAAGCTCTTGTTACTAGAGTCTATGAGAGGGCTAAGGTGCAGACGACTTCCAACCACACATGGCCGCCCAGCATCAACCTCCACCTGGGCAGCCATCGCACCACCTAAAACAAGAAACAAAAGAGATCCAGAGTTAGCTAACAAAATTTTAAAAAAAATTTCTGACAGAGAATAAATTGCAGATCACTAGGATTTCAGTTTGTAGAAGGCTATCCTACACTGTCAGGTATTAAACTGTATCTGGCAATAGATTACTTTCTGCACTCAATTTGTTTGTCACCAAATCTCTTCGTTGCTAATTTGCATAAATTTTAGCTCGGTTTAACACTATTTTACTGCCAACTGTCACGTGCTCTCATTGGAAATGATATCCAGTCAACTTATCGTAGCTCAATGCTGTCAGTGCAAACCCTCTGATAAGTTTGCAGAAAAAGTGTGTAGTCAGTTGAAACCACTGACCAGTCTAAAATCCGGCAAGCTGAGCAGAATCTCTGCAGTATCGTTTTACACCGCAAACAAATACAGTGTTCTCAGAAATGTTGCTGTGGTGGGGTGTGTCTATGAGGCTGAAGAAAAATGCTCTCTAACCCTTTTCCTCTCCTCTGCTGTGGACTTTGCCTTTGCAGATACAGAGCTCACAAGAGCACTTTCGAACGCTTTACTGACACATCATTAATCACGCCGTGAGAGTGCGTGTGTGTACGGCTGTATTAAATCAGTATGATTGGACATTACCCAGAAGGGAGGGATCAATTTGCTGAATTAAGAGTCCAGACAGAGACCGGGTCTGTGCATAAAAAAATCCTGCTACTACAGGCAAACACGCATCAAACAAAAGGAATTCACAGGAGGATCCAAAGAGCCATATTTCCTAATCCAATACACATGTCACTCTTGGAAGCCGTGTGCTAATACAAACACGTGTTCACACTTAGATGGGCACGCAGACTTTTACAACACGCACACACATTTTAATCAAAATGCAAGAGCGTTTCATAACACATTCACATGCCTGTGTAAATGCACATGCGTTTGCCATGCTTCCCTGTGCTGCTAGTAAACTGTGCTTTGTCTGCAGTTTTCCAACACCACGATAATAACTCACCTGCTTGGCTGTCAACCGTCTGCAGTGGAGCCCTGGTTTCTGTGGTAACCGCAGAGTGATGTCATATCATATGTAGAGGAGGCGGAGCCGGACTCTGTTGCAGGGAACACAGCATGGTCAGACACAGTTACTTCTGCACAATTAAGGTATCGGTGTCCTTTGTAATTTTGAAGTCTCCACACATGCACACACGTTGTCAATGGTAGAGCTTTTTAAGTTTTTGAATATCATAATTGAAAAGTCAAATGAGAATGTAACAAAGTCTTTTGAGACACAGCACAGACTCAAACACACAAACACGTATCCAAAATCTACACAATTTTTGCAACATGCAAATTAGACTCAATCAGTCTCTTTTACAAACAAATGAACACACAGAAAGCAGACAAACAGATCGAAGCCAGATATTTACCAGCACGACTGACATACATCTACAGATTACCAAGCAAACCAAAACATTCGATACGTCTCCCGTAGTGAAATCGTAGCTGTGTGGTTGCGCAAGGGGGACAGAAGTAGTGACATGGAAGAAGGGGGACGGCACACAGATGAACAGAAAGAGGGAGAACAACTGTGAAGGAAGGAAAGAAGGAGGATCATGGTCTAAATTCACTGACTGACAGTCTCTTGTTGACAGGAAACGCCTCTGCAGCTGGAATGTTTAATATCTACAGCTTCAAAACTTCAGCTCCAGAGTGTTTAGGGAAGTCGTTTCTGGCATCCCGTGGAGACCCATTTAAACACAAACATGATAAAGCCATTAACCTAGAAATTTTGAGACAGATCTTTACACCTCTGTGTTAATGTTAGCAGTACTTACGTCACACTGCAAATCTCAAAACTTGGAAGACTCCTTAGTAACAGCAAATCTTACGCCTCAAACACGTTTTTTTTTTTTTTTTTTTTTTCATATTTATGGTTTAAATTTTTTATATAAGGACAGTCAATTATGTGACAGTACTAAAAATTGTATAATGGTGCTAAACATATACACCCTTCTCTTTTTTAGATAAAATACTAATTATATTCATTTAAATAAATATTATTTAAATAAATGTATTTAGTTATTTCTTTGTTTGGTAGTGAAAAATATGACTCGGATATTTCTTATCGTTTTTCCAAACTATACAGAAGAAATCACTATCATTCAATCTATATCTACTCAAATATATTAACTGTACTATATAAACCAAATTGTGTATGGTGATGGGCAAGCTTTAAATATTTTACCAGCAGTGCTACCATATGTTTTTATATAGCACAAAGTGCAAACCTTTCCCACCATGTTGTGGTCAAATGTTTGGCCTGACCTTGGCCATCAAACCAATACTAAAAAAACAGAAACCACACTAAAAACCACATACTGAAAGTCAGCACCACACAGTCAAGCTCTAGGAATGGCTATAAAAATGTCTAGATCAAATCAGATTCCAGTGGAAAGATAAACAAGAACACCGTCCTCAGGCACTGCATTAGCTGCCTAAAGAGCGTAAATTAACAACTGTTTTTAAGAAGAAGCTGGCAGAGTTACTACATCTATTTCATTTGGTTTAATTTCATTTTTATTTACAAGAATGCTAAAGTGTTGGGAAGTAGACAAAAGAGAGGGGTAGTAGTACCTGTGCACCACCCAGGTCACTTTTTACTCCTTTCAGTTTCGTTTAGATAATCAAAGTACAAGGAACATGCTACTGATCAGTGAGCACCATGACATAAATCTATCATCATAAAAATGAAGTACTTTCTTACTGAGCTCATGTTACAGTAATTGTTGCTAATTAAGTAAAAAGTAATTGGCCTAAAACATTGGTCGTTCATGCTTGTGAAGAAACATCTCATCAGTCACAACATAGAGTCTTTGTCCTAGGCAATACATTGTAACTGTGTTAAATGACCATTGTTAAAGACAAACTTGATGAGTGTGAAGACAAGACAATATCTGATTTACTATATATTCAAGTGTTTAGAAATGGCACTTCTGCTACTGAATTTAACTTTAACTTCAGGATATCGGTTTCAGTTTAACATTCAAAATGAAAATTTGTTGATTTACTTATGCTCAGGCCATCCAAGATGACTCATTTGTAGATGAGTTTGTTTCTTCAATGGAACAGATTTGGATAAATTTAGCTTTACATTACTTGCTCACCAGTGGATCCTCTGCAGTGAATGAGTGCCATCAGAATAAGAATCCAAAAAAATCACAGAAATCCACAACTAATCTACACCACTCCAGTCCATCAATTAACATTTTGTGAAGTATTATTACAGAACTGATAATTTGGAAAAAAAGCGATGGTTTAAAGTTAAAATGCCTTAATGATGAATGTTTCTTACATAAATGCAGCCTAAGCATGCTTAACTTCAACAAGACATTTATTGATGAACTAAATCATGTGGATAAACTGTGTATTATTGTGATATTTTGAATCCGTTTTTAGGGTTTTCATCTTGACGGCACCCATTCACTGCAGATCCATTAGTGAGCAAGTGATGTAATGCTACATTTCTCCAAATCTGTTCTGTTGAAGTAGCAAACTCATCTACATCTTTGATGGCCTGAGAGTGAGTACATTTTTAGCAAATTCTTATTTTTTTTTTTTTGTGAATCAAAATCCACAGGGTGTCATGATTGCAGTCCATTAAAAATAGGCTAAATAATAATAATTAGATTAGATTAGATTCAACTTTTTGTCACTGCACATGTAAGGTACAAGGCAACGAAAATAATAATAATAATAATAATAATAATGTTTACTTTTAAATTCTTGAATACATTGAAAAGCAGAGACATCTTGTACTTTCACTCTAGTATGTCTAAGGTACACTCTTAAAAATAAAGGTGCTTAAAGGGTTCTTCAGAGCGATGCCATTGAAGAACAACACTCTGAACCTCACCCTCTTTCCAACTTTGCAAAGAAAATCTCTGAGCTAAAGATACTTATATTAAAAAAAAGCCAAGTGCTTAAAAGTCAAATAAAATACTTCTGTCCTTAAAAATAAAATATTTTAGGCCATAATTGAAAATATTTGAAAAAATGGTAGTGAGCACAATTTGATTGAATGCATCAGTTTTATAGATTTACCATTTTTCAACTAACCTGGCAGGAACCCAAATCAGCAAGGACCAAGTGATTGCCCTAAAACCAATTTACACCAGTTTGTTTCCTGTCTTTTTTTTTTTCAGCATGTGTGTGCACAACTGACACTCTGGTTCAACCTGTTTTGCAGAAAATAATTTCCATGCTCTACCTGAGCAACAGCACTAATGAATGAGCAGGACTGACAGGGCTTCAGCACACACACATGAAGCTCATCACCTGAACACACAGATGACATCATTCAGTGTATTTCTGTATGTAAAGCACACCTGCTAGGAAAGTGGAGTTCACGAAGAAAAATGTGAATACCAAAAAGGTAAAGGATGCCGTATTTGGGTGAACTGATTAAGATTAAACTGAATTTACTTTGATCAACCACTCAGACACATACACTTCGTAAGTTCGAAAGGGATGCTCCACCCCAAAATGAACATTTTGTCATTAAGCACTTACACCCATGTTGTTCCAAACCCATAAAAGCTTTGTTCACCTTCAGAACACAAGTTAATATATTTTGGATGAAAACCGGGAGGCTTGAGACTGTCCCATTGACTGCCAAGTAAATTACACTGTCAAGGTCCAGAAAAGTATGAAAACATTGTCAAAATAGTCCATCTGCCATCAGTGGTTCAATCGTAATGTTATGAAGCGACAAGAAAACAAAAATAACAATTTATTCTACAATTTCTCTCCTCTTTCTCTTCCCACATCACAGTAATGCCATTTTGGAAAACACCTGCTAAACGCAAACTGTGTACGCTCTTCTGTGTCAGACTCGCCACAAGGACTTTCATACTTTTCTGGACCTTGATAGTGTATTTTACTAGGAAGTCTATGGGACGACATGGGGGTAAGTGATTCATTAAAAAAAAAAAAAAAAATTGGGCTTGGAGTATCCCTTTAATGTTTATTAAAGAAGTCTCTTGTGCTCACCAAGGCTGCATTTATTTAATCAAAAATAAAGTACAAAGAGTAATACTGTGAAATATTTGAAAATTTTTTATTGTGATGGCAAAGCTGAATTTTCAGCAGCAGTTGCTCCAGTCTTCAGTCTTTATTATCAAAAACAGTTATTCAGGACTATTTTATGAATATAAATGTATTTGAAAAATAAATATTTTATAACATTATAAATTTATTTAAATTCATTTTAGTTTAATTTACAGTATCCTTGCAGATTAAAAGAAAAAAACTCTAAATTAGTGGTGCCAAACATTTGAATGGCAGTGTTGATGATGCCGTCCCCTTTAAAGTCACGTACTGTATGCAGAATGTTTCAATACAGAAGAAAGCTGACTCAGAAACGTGTGACACATACAGTGTCACAATGTCACCAAGAACAAAATCACAGACCATAACAAAAGATCTACAGTTTGACTCACTGTAGAAAAGCTTGATTAACAACTACCAGAAATAAACAGCTACAGTACAACTACATGCTTATTATGACTATAATAATAGTTATACTAATAAATAAAAATTATTTATAAAAATATAAAAAAAAACAAGCATCAGTCCACCACAATGAATGTACACTGTAAACTTAAGGACACAAAATCCTTTACAGAAACGTAAAGTAAACAATGTTTCCATCCATATAATGGTGAAACGAAGCACAAAGCCCTTTAAAATGCAACATGGTTGCAGTGTGGGAATTATTATGGTCACTATCATGGTCCCTTGCTAACAGTGTAAGGAGCTTTCTCAAGATTTGCAATTTTGTTTTATTTCTATTGTATCACAAGCTATTAACTTACCTTAATACTAATTCCATAATACGTTACTTTTCCTGAGAAAACTTCAGTTTTGCTGCAGTAACAATACATACAGTAACTATGGTACTTTGGCGTAAATTATGGTTAACATGGTATATTTTGTAATGGTAAGAAAAGTAAATAGCTCGCGTGTGAGTTTCTTTGTTAGCAGACTTGACTAGCCTGCTTCTTTATTGTCATTAGTCTGAAGATCAACATAAGCAGCGTGAGATAAAGAAGGTAAACACAAACAGAAGCGCAACTTTTCACTTTACGCACATTTTCCTCACCTTCAAGCAGCCGTCTGTGCCCCACCTGTGTGTGAGCTGTTTGGGATCTGAGCTCAACCCTCGCTGCTGTCTGTCGGTAACGTACACACCGGAGCCAGCGTCCTTGTCGATCGCGGGTTAACGCTCGGCTCCACCACCGCAGAGTCGCTCTTTATTTAGCTGGTAAGTTATATCCTGCAGGAATTGCACCGGGACACCATTCCTCACACCTGTAACGTTACCCCCGGATAAACTTTAGTCTTTCTACGAACACTATCACAGGCTGGTTCCCACAAACTTCCCGAGAGAGCCGGAAGGCGGCGTGGGATCGCATTGCACGGAAGGATGGAGGATTTGTTTTGGTACGCCAGACTGGGCAGTTTAGAGGGGGAGTTAGTCCCTGCGCCCCCTTGTGGAGGATGATCAAATAGACCAAGACAAACTGGACTCGATAGAGGAGATATTGGTCACGTGACAACGTGAGAGTTTTCAGTTCCTTGAGAGTTTTCAGTTCAGTCTGTTGCGTGGTTGAAGTACAAACGTGACAGCTCCCCCATATATAGTCAGGTAAGACAAACTGCAGTAATTACTTTACAAAGGCGAACACATTTATATACAGGAATCTTATCATGTACGTTTGATTTAGTAATGATAATAGCTAGTTGTATGCTATTATATTAGCTCATACCTAATATACCAAGTCACTGTAATGTTATTTCAATATTTAAATGCATTGTCGTTGTGTTAAAGGGGGGAGGGTGAAATGCTCGTTTTCACTCAATATCCTGTTAATCTTGAGTACCTATAGAGTACTGCATCCTTCATAACTCCAAAAAGTCTTTATTTTTATTATATTTATAAGAGAAAGATAGTCTGGAGCTAAAGAATCACGAGCGCCAGTAGGCTTTTGCGTTGAGAGCGTTTGGAAGCTGTGACACAGATCCAGAGGCTGAAATTTAACAAGAGCAGCATCAGCAAAGGCGTCTCTATGTGGTATGTACTGAAACTGTATATATTTGCTTAGCGGTTTTGGAAAATGACTAAGTTCCACTTTATGTCATCTTTTTTTTTTTTTTTTTTAAGCTGTACATGTGGAAAGTGCAGTTTGATGACAACATCGCATGTTGTTTACTTGATGTGTTTCTCTTTTGGTAATCTGTGCAGGGTTGTCTTGCCCTGGCAACCAAAAACACACTTCTTCTGTGACATTTCGCGACGCTCTCGCTCTGATCAGTGATTGTCTGTGCTCAGCCTCTCAGTGCTGTGCTATATGGGAGCGCGCGCTCTTCCGGCAGAAGTGCGTCAGGACCCATATAAGGAAATTCCGCTCCATCTAACATCACACAGAACCATACTCAAAAAAAACTTTCCGAAACTTGTGACAAACCGGAAGAGTTTTTTTTTTTAACAAAAATACTCCTTCAAACGTACAACTTAATTTTTGAAACTTTGTCCATGAGAATCCATGGGAATCCAACTCTTTAACAGTGTAAAAAACTCAGTATGTATGAAATAGCATTTCACCCCCCCCCCCCTCCCCCTTTAATATTTTAACAAGACGACAAAGTAGGCTATATGGAATATAGTAAAATCAAAATAATGAATAATTACATTTGAATAATCTTTTTTTCATGCTTAAAAGAAGCACACGCATTTTAGCAGTATCATTCTAATGACAAATAATAATAATAATAATGTTGAGATGGTGATAAACTGGGACATTGTGTGTGTGTGTGTGTGTGTGTGTGTGTGTGTGTGTGTGTGTGTGTGTCGGCTTGTTTATGCTACATTGCGGGGGACCCACAAGGATAGTAAAACCTTACATTTTTTATTTTAAAAAAGCTAAATAATGTTTATCTGAAAGTATAACAATTCAAACAGGTTTCATGTTAGGGGTAGGTTTAGGGGATAGAAAAATATTGTTTGGTCAGTATAAAAGGATAGAAGTCTATGGAAAGTCCCCATAATTCACAGTGTGTGTGTGTGTGAACCAACTAACAATTTTCTGAGTTGAAAACTACAGTAGTTAGCTAAATATTAAATTAGCAATATTATAATGTGTTATTGTGTCTATACAGTAAGCGACAATGACAGTATCAGTAGCCAGTAACGTGCCTCACCATATCACATTTCTAACAGAAACCACGAATACAAAGTACTGTAGGATGGGATGAGAGCATCCAGTGATAAGTGATTCAAGTGACCATGAAACAATCCAAACAAGTGAACTGAGCACAAAGGAACAACTGGAGTGTATGTCAAAACATGTCCAAGGTCACACTGTTTTATTCCTCATCTATTTTATCTGAGCATGTTTAATATATGTTAAGGGTATGGTTAGTTTAAATTAAGATTCTGCAAGGACTTCTCAGTTAATAATAAAAATAATTCCTTACATTATATAGCACTTTTCATGAAAGGGGGGAATTTCATCATCCTCCACCAGGATGATGCGAGGGCAGCCACATTGTGCCAGAGGAGAAAAGTGATGAAGGCAATTAGTAGATATGGGGATTGTTAGGAGGCCATGATGGTCAGAGGCCAATGGGTGAATTTAGCCAGGATGCCGAGGTCACACCTCTACTCTTTTCGAAAGACATCCTGGGATTTTTTATGACTGCAGACAGAGAGTCAGGACCTCAGTTTAACGTCTCATCCAAAGAACGGTGTTTGTTTACAGTAAGGTGTCCCCATCACTACACTGGGGTGTTAGGATCCACACAGACCACAGGGAGATCACCCCCTGCTGGCCTCACTAGCACCTCTTCCAGCAGCAACTTAGTTTTTACAGGAGGTCTCCCATCCAGGTACTGACCAGACTCAGCCCTGCTTGGCTTCAGTGGTAAACCGGTCTTGGGCTACAGGGTAACATGTCTGCTGACCAACATAAGATACAAGCTGTCACATGATCCTGAAACTAAAATTGACAGAGGTTTATACATTTGAATTTATTACTCGTATTTTGAAATGAAGAAGAAAAAGGTTCATCTGAACACCTTTCCTTCACAGCACCTGGAAGGAATATCAGTTCTTTCCGTTCAAATGACTCAGGATATGCTTCAAATAAATATACAGGCAATTCAGTTTCTCAAAATCATGCAGCCATTGTTGGAAAGGTTTCCACAAAAATTTGTGGAAGAGAACTGTGTTGTGAATGGAGATATTTCCTGTGACCAGCAGAGGGGGCAGTTGATATTTAAATAAAGTTTTGCAATCAGAGGGAAGTACAACTTATAGAAGCGGTTTCATTATTTGAATTTTATGTTCACAAAAGTAAACTCTTTATACTTTTCTTACCAATAATGTTTTGAAGAAAACTGGAACTCTGTTTTCACTGAATTGAAGGCAGTGTAAAATGCGGAAAAGCATCACCAGCTCAACACAAGGCTTTCATGACAAATAAAGCTCTTGGGAGATTATTTATTATTTATTAAAGTAAGCTCAAAGCACAATAGTGATTTATTTCTGTATGTCTTTCCTATCCAGTAATTAGTGAGATAGAGGCAGTGACAGCTGCAGAAGCATCACAGCTCACCATCTTATTTCTGACACAAAACACAGAATAGGATGGGATGAGAGAATATCCAGTTATATGTGTGAGGATTGAAGTGACCATGAAACAAATTAAACAAGTGAAATGAGCACTTAACAGATAGCCATAAACAGACACATACACACTGTAAAGTTTAGAAGAGAGACAACCCCATTTAAATACAGGAGTGAATCCCATCATTTACAGTTTCACCATGTGCAACTTTGACACAGATGTAAAAATTTCTAACTTTTCCATCTCACGCATTTGGTCAAAGTCATGGAGTCACAATGGAAAATACACCAAGAAGCGTGCCATGAGGCCTATTTTTCCATTTAACAGAGAGTTGAATCTACTAGCGTTTAATCTGATTACGTTTTATTGATGTAAAGAAGAATTATATTTTTGGTGCTAATTATGAATTAAAAAGAAATGTGAAAATTTGTGTGTGTGCTTGCAAAGAAATTGCAATACATTTGTTGTAAGAGGTGTATTTCTCTAATAAAAATACAAATGTGATACATTATAGGCTATTGAATACACCCTTTTGCAAAAAAAGCAAAAATAAGAGAGGAGAAAAAAACTTTTGAAGTGTTTGAAACAGAAGTTGATTAAGCACTAAAAGGAGAATTGACAAGCTCATTTAGTTGCATTGTAAACCTGGCCACTTTGTATAGCTGTTATCATAAGGAATAAGCTAGCTTTTGAATTAAAAAGAAAAGAAAATGTGGCTTTATAAATGTATATTTATGTTCAGCCATTTATATTTGTTCACATTTGTTATTTCTACAATAAATATATGTATATTAAGTTTAAAGATTAATATATACAATTAATATAACTAAGTATTTTCTGCTTTCTTTAAAATGTGCTTTTGTTGTAATAATGTTATTGACCATCTGCAAAGCACTTGACTGACAGGCGATCTGACCAATCAGTATGCAAATAGTATGTACTGCTGCTGCTATCCGCCATCTTCCCGGACAGCTATGGCTTTCTCCAGAAATCCAACTTAAAGTTTGTAAAAAAAAAACAAAAACAAAAAAAAAAAAAGATTGACTGGAAACTTGAACTTTTTTCAATATACTGTATTTTCCGGACTATAAGTCACACTTTTTTTCATAGTTTGGCAGGTCTTGCGACTTATAGTCAGGTGCGACTTATTCATCAAAATTTATTTGGCATGAACCGAGAGAAATGAACCAAAAGAAAACATTACCGTCTACAGCCGCGAGAGGGCGCTCTATACAGAGACGGTAATGTTTTCTCTTGGTTCTTGGTTCTAAATGAATGCGACTTATAGTCAAATGCGACTTATATATGTTTTTTTTCTTATCATGACATATTTTTGGACTGATGGGACTTATACTCAGGTGCGACTGATAAAATACGGTAACTAGATATAAAAATGTGAGCAGAGTTAAGCTGTGCTGTTGTTGGCTGCCACAGTAACAGAAATTAAGCTAAGGAACTCCTAAAGTTGTTGTTTTGCATATCAGAAAATCTGTTGTGTCCGGCGCAGTATGCATGCTTGCAGCGCTTAAGTTAAAAATACTGAGTATGAAATAATAAAATAATATGTTAAAACGTGTGCTCTTATCATTCATCAAAATCGCATTAACTTTCCCCCGATCGGGTGCTATATATTCACCTGCGCTCATCTGTTTTCAATACAGCTAACCTTGCGTCGTCACTTCATGTCATCTTCCCACTCATTAAACTTTGACAGGTCCTTTACTGCAAAAAGACAGTCACTGTGATACTCTAAGGTAATAAAACTATGGCACCATGTGCTTTTTTAAGCCATTTTCAAAGATTTCACGTAGGGGTGGGTGATATGGCAAAAATATCATATCACGATTATTATTTTAATTTTTTGTCAGAAATATCACGATTTTATCAAGATTCTTTGTCATTTTGGGTTTTACTATTTTGCAAGTTGTCTGTACATAACAGCCAAAGTCAGGTAAGACTTTTTATATTAATTTACACTGGTTATAACATAGGGACATTTTACAGTTTTATAAAGTTTGTCATGATCATGAAATACATTGAATATAATTGCACATGAAAGATTGATTTGGCTTGAAATTATTCAATTATAGTTTAAAACTTCCATAAAGAAAAATAGTCCATTGCAATGTAGAAAACAACCAAGAACCAAGATGAACACTGCAACAATATTATAATATTAATTTATAATTTAAAAATATTTTTAATCTGCTGTCCAAGTGGCACTCATAGGATTATAGGAGATCACAAGTCGATTGAATGTGTGTGTTTTGGGGGGAAAAGTGGACACAGGCATCTGAAGTGAAATAGTGTAAAATGTAGACGACGTTGCATGTTACACACAAGCACCCTTCTGTGTTAGTGCAAGAGTGGATATATTTCAACCAGTAACCATAAGGTACCAGTTGTAACTTCGTTTTGTATCTGGTGAGTTTTCATCACATTTTGTAGTTGCATATGGAAAAATCAATCTCTCTACTAACTCCATAATAGACACTAATGTAATTTGCTACTTGCTACTCCAGGTGACACCCCAAATATCTGGACTATGACCATTCATGCAGAACAGTTTGCAGTAGACAGTCGCAGTAACACGATGATCTGATTTCTGAAGAAAAAAAAATAGATTTAATTTAATTTTAACTTCTAATTTAGGATTAGTCCATTTTTAGGTTAGAAAACCTGACAAAAAATTGTGCAGGATTTCTCTTTAAAAGATCATTTTAAATCTCAGGTATAGTAACTGTTTACCACTAATATTGATTCTTGAATTCCAACTCATTATCATTTCTTCTTATCATTTCTTTCACTCGGTCTGAACCTACTCTCTAGAATGATGTGAAGAAAATGCATTACTTTGCAACTACATAACCCACTTTCATATATAAAATATGTCAAATTACAATTACAAAACCCACTTTCATAAAGTATGAATAGGATAAGTTTTTAAAGACCATATTAATATTACTGGCATTTATATTATTAAAATCTAATTACGTATCATGGGAAAATAAGGGTTGTGTGAAGAGACTGATGTCACAGTAAATCATAACATATTCTAGTTTATGTAATGGATGGGTTTTCAAGATCAGTGCTCTGTACATGCTGAAGTTGAAGTTGAAGGTCTCTTTTTTGTGTGTGTAATAAGTATTTACAGTGACCAGCAGAGGGGACTGTTTTACTTGATATCAAAAATTAAACATCTATTTTGACAGGTCTACAGCACATTTTAGAGGTACATCTACAATGTGTATACGGAATGAAATCCATCATCTTAACTGCAAATCTGTGAATAGAAGATTTTTTAATTATGTTGGCTTGGCAACAAGCCAACATACTGTTATGCTATTTAAACTTCTTCTTCTTCTTTTTCTTATTATTATTTTTCTGACAGAAATTCTGAACGCTACTCCTCCTAGGGCTTTTAAGCCACAAGCCCCAAACTCGGCAGACACCTGCGGGATAGAGCGGTGTTGGTTGCTATATCTTTTCAGACGGATCAGACTTAAAGTTTTTTTTTTATTAATTTTTAAATGTAAAAACTCATTACCCATAGACTTCCATTGTCTGAGAAAAATCGCGCCCCTACTGGTTGCAATACCCGGAGTTTTGTTTACTTTCACTTTTACATTGGTTAAAAATACAAGTAAATAATACAATTTCCCTCAAACTGACAAGCTAAACCAACATATCTGATTACAGGGGTCAGGGCTCATTAATAATTTATTTCTGGGCAGAGACCAGTCAGACGAGAGAAGAATCACGGCTGGTCAGCTGCTGGAGGCATTGTCTCTTAGAGCTCACAACGAGCGAATTTATTCTTATTTAAGACCTTTTAAAACGGCGATTGCACGCAATCCACACGTTAGAGCACACCAAGAGCTAAATTCAGATGTTTCTGAACTGTTTAAAGTAATAACATGATATATTCGCGGCAGCCAACTGCCCGCGAGCTAGCGATGTATTTCTCTGAACACTTGAAGTCCACAGAGAAATTACAGCCTTTCACATATAAACACTGCAGCGATACGGCACCAAACAATTAGAATAATATATTATACACATGAAAATGAGTGTTTATATGTGCTTGTGAGATTTATCTGTCAGGCTGAACATCGCAGCGATTGCTCAGCGTTGCATAACATGGTAAAGCAGGGAGCTACACTGAGACCAAAAGGGTCGCATGCATCACTGATTATTTTTGTACCTACTTATGTGTTATGCTATGATTTAATATGACCATTTATTAAAACAGAAATGTGTATTTTAAGAATACGTTTTATAACGTAAATTATGTCTCTGGCCAAAGAACAGAGATAAAGACGAGAGAGAAATGAGACTGCGGTCAAGCCAGCCGCACTTCAGAAAAACACCGTCAAGCCAGCCGCGAGTGAAATTTATATGCGCGTGTATTACTATAATTACGGCAATAGCAGGAACAACAGAGAGGGAACGCGCTTTCAGAGCGCTTTTCATCTATACGTTCAGATTTGATTTATGACGACCTTTTTCGCCCATCTGCTCTTATATTCGTGTAACTTATTGTTTTCCTTGACTGCTCTGTATTACTATAATTTTCAGCCTTTCAAAGCATTACAATTATTAGTAGAAAACGAGATATGGGACATTCATTGATTTAGAAGACACTTTTTTATGATGAGAAAGAAGCAATTAAAGGTCAGTTCTTAAAGAAGACATCCCATACTATATCCATACCTCACATAAAACCATTTTACTGGAGACTTTTAGAGATATAGGATAATATTACACTTTACAAGTCTTTTAAGATCCCATTTCTAACAAGTAGAAAAAAACAATGGTCAGTTCTTATAAGGGACTTCGCATACTATATGCAAACTTCATATCAAACCATTGTACAACAGCATTTTTGAGATATGGGACATTATTACACTTTAAAGGGTTATAAAGATCATATTTCTAATAAATAGAAAAAAACAATGGTCAGTTCTTATCAGGGACGTCCCATACTATATACACAAAAAATCATTTTGCTAAAGCATTTTTGAGATATGGGTCCATATGGCGATTAAGAGGGCTATAAAGACCCCTATAGCGGAGTACAAAACTTTTTATCCACAGGAAGAAGGAGGCGGAAACCGGCCATCAATCAAATAAGGCTTTTAATAACAAAATAAACACAAAACACTGCGACAGCCCTTCACGGACGACTGTCGCTTACAAACAAAAACCAAACACAAACTAAAATCATGGCCTGGCCTGGCCCTCTCTCGTTGTTCACTGTCGTCGCACCCTCTTTTGTATCCTTCCATCTCCACCGCGGGACGCGAGACCGGTGAGTGGAGCAGGCGTCGCTCATTTCCAGTCACTCCACTAGCCTCATTCCGTTCTCATGGCTCGCGGCCCCGCCCCACTCATCACAACCCTATTTCTAATAAGTAGAAAAAAAAACAAAGGTCAGTTCATATAAGGGACATCCCAAACTATATGCAAACCTCATATCAAACCATTTTACTGCAGCATTTTTGAGATATGCGTCCATATCGCGATTTAGAGGGCTATAAAGTCAACATTTCTAATAAGTAGAAAAAAACAAAGGTCAGTTCTTATCAGGGACATCCCATACTATATGCACACTTCATATGAAACCATTTTACTGCAGCATTTTTAATATATGGGACAATACAATGATTTAAAGGGTTATAAAGACACCATTTCTAATAAGTAGAAAAAAACAATAGTCTGTTCCTATAAGGGATTTCCCATACTATATGCACACCTCATATCAAAACCTTTTACTGCAGCATTTTTGACATATGGGTCCAAATGGTGATTTCGATGGCTATAAAGACACCATTTATAATAAGTAGAAAAAAACAATGGTCAGTTCTTATCAGGGACATCCCATACTATATGCACACCTCATATCAAACCATTTTACTGCAGCATTTTCAAGATATGGGACATTATTACATTTTAAAGGGCTTAAAAGATCCCATTTCTAATAAGTAGAAAAAAACAATAGTCAGTTCTTATCAGGGACGTCCCATATTATATGCAAACGTCATATCAAACCATTTTACTGCAGCATTTTTGAGATATGGGTCCAAATGGTGATTTGGAGGGCTATAAAGACATAATTTCTAATAAGTAGAAAAAAACAATGGTCATTTCTTATAAAGGACATGCCATACTATATGCACACCTCATATCAAACCATTTTACTGCAGCATTTTCGAGATATGGGACATTATTACACTTTAAAGGGCTGTAAAGATCCCATTTCTAATAAGTAGAAAAAAACAATGGTCTGTTCCTATAAGGGACGTCCCATACTATTTGCACACCTCATATCAAACCATTTTACTGCAGCATTTTTGAGATATGGGTCCAAATGGTGATTTAGAGTGCTACAAAGACCCCATTTCTAATAAGTAGAAAAAAGCAACAGTCAGTTCTTATCAGGGATGTCCCATACTATATGCACACCTCATATGAAACCCTTTTACTGCAGCATTTACGAGATATGGGACATTATTAGAATTTAAAGGGCTATAAAGATCCCATTTCTAATAAGTAGAAAAAAACAAATATCAGTTCTTATCAGGGACATCCCATACTATATGCACACCTGATATCAAACCATTTTACTGCAGCATTTTCAAGATATGGGACATTATTACACTTTAAAGGGCTGTAAAGATCCCATTTCTAATAAGTAGAAAAAAACAATGGTCAGTTCTTATAAAGGACATCCCATACTATATGCACACCTCATATCAAACCCTTTTACTGCAGCATTTTTGAGATATGGGTCCAAATGGTGATTTGGAGGGCTATAAAGACATCATTTCTAATAAGTAGAAAAAAACAATGGTCAGTTCTTATAAAGGACATCCCATACTATATGCACACCTCATATCAAACCCTTTTACTGCAGCATTTTTGAGATATGGGACATTATTACACTTTAAAGGGCTATAAAGATCCCATTTCTAATAAGTAGAAAAATAGAATAGTCAGTTCTTATCAGGGACGTCCCATATTATATGCACACATCATATCAAACCATTTTACTGCAGCATTTTTGAGATATGGGTCCAAATGGTGATTTGGAGGGCTGTAAAGACATAATTTCTAATAAGTAGAAAAAAACAATGGTCAGTTCTTATAAAGGACATGCCATACTATATGCACACCTCATATCAAACCATTTTACTGCAGCATTTTCGAGATATGGGACATTATTACACTTTAAATGGCTGTAAAGATCCCATTTCTAATAAGTAGAAAAAAACAATGGTCAGTTCTTATCAGGGATGTCCCATACTATATGCACACCTCATATCAAACCATTTTACTGCAGCATTTTCGAGATATGGGACATTATTACATTTTAAATGGCTGTAAGGATCCCATTTCTAATAAGTAGAAAAAAGCAACAGTCAGTTCTTATCAGGGATGTCCCATACTATATGCACACCTCATATCAAACCATTTTACTGCAGCATTTTCAAGATATGGGACATTATTACAATTTAAAGGGTCATAAAGATCCCATTTCTAATAAGTAGAAAAAAACAATGGTCAGTTCTTATAAAGGACATCCCATACTATATGCACACCTCATATCAAACCCTTTTACTGCAGCATTTTTGAGATATGGGACATTATTACACTTTAAAGGGCTATAAAGATCCCATTTCTAATAAGTAGAAAAATAGAATAGTCAGTTCTTATCAGGGACGTCCCATATTATATGCACACATCATATCAAACCATTTTAATGCAGCATTTTTGAGATATGGGTCCAAATGGTGATTTGGAGGGCTGTAAAGACATAATTTCTAATAAGTAGAAAAAAACAATGGTCAGTTCTTATAAAGGACATCCCATACTATATGCACACCTCATATCAAACCCTTTTACTGCAGCATTTTTGAGATATGGGTCCAAATGGTGATTTGGAGGGCTATAAAGACATCATTTCTAATAAGTAGAAAAAAACAATGGTCAGTTCTTATAAAGGACATCCCATACTATATGCACACCTCATATCAAACCCTTTTACTGCAGCATTTTCGAGATATGGGACATTATTACATTTTAAATGGCTGTAAGGATCCCATTTCTAATAAGTAGAAAAAAGCAACAGTCAGTTCTTATCAGGGATGTCCCATACTATATGCACACCTCATATCAAACCATTTTACTGCAGCATTTTTGAGATATGGGACATTATTACACTTTAAAGGGCTATAAAGATCCCATTTCTAATAAGTAGAAAAAAACAAAAGTCAGTTCTTATCAGGGACCTCCCACACTATATGCACACCTCATATCAAGCCATTTTACTGCAACATTTTCGAGATATGGGTCATTATTACACTTTAAATGGCTGTAAAGATCCCATTTCTAATAAGTAGAAAAAAGCAACAGTCAGTTCTTATCAGGGATGTCCCATACTATATGGACACCTCATATCAAACCATTTTACTGCAGCATTTTCGAGATATGGGACATTATTACAATTTAAAGGGTCATAAAGATCCCATTTCTAATAAGTAGAAAAAAACAATGGTCAGTTCTTATAAAGGACATCCCATACTATATGCACACCTCATATCAAACCCTTTTACTGCAGCATTTTCGAGATATGGGACATTATTACACTTTAAAGGGCTATAAAGATCCCATTTCTAATAAGTAGAAAAAAACAATGGTCAGTTCTTATAAAGGATATGCCATAGTATATGCACACCTCATATCAAACCATTTTACTGCAGCATTTTTGAGATATGGGTCCAAATGGTGATTTGGAGGGCTATAAAGGCATCATTTCTAATAAGTAGAAAAAAAACAATGGTCAGTTCTTATAAAGGACATCCCATACTATATGCACACCTCATATCAAACCCTTTTACTGCAGCATTTTTGAGATATGGGACATTATTACACTTTAAAGGGCTATAAAGATCCCATTTCTAATAAGTAGAAAAAAACAACAGTCAGTTCTTATCAGGGACCTCCCACACTATATGCACACCTCATATCAAACCATTTTACTGCCGCATTTTTGAGATATGGGTCCAAATGGTGATTTAGAGTGCTACAAAGACCCCATTTCTAATAAGTAGAAAAAAGAATAGTCAGTTCTTATCAGGGATGTCCCATACTATATGCACACCTCATATCAAACCATTTTACTGCAGCATTTTTGAGATATGGGTCCATATGGTAATTTAGAGGACTATAAAGACCACATTTCTAATAAGTTGAAAAACAAATGTCAGCTCCTTTAAGGGATGTCCCATACTATATGCGCACCTAATATCAAACCATTTTACAGCAGCATTTTCAGATATGGGACTATATGGTGATTCTTTGGGCTATAAATATCCCATGTCGCTCCCACATTATCTTAAGTGTTCTTATTACCTGTGTATATACAATGTAACTACATGTGTACGTAATATATAACACAGTGTAAGTATACATTGGTATATAGTATCCATGGCTATAATATTTTTGTAACAACCCTCAGAATGGTTTGTGCAAGTACAAATGTATAACAGGACATGTAAATCTACATTTTGTAACAACAATATGTATAAGAGTAATTTGAACCATTTGATCCAGGTGGTGGAGATGGGTGGGTTTAGGGTTCTGTAAAGTGGGAGGAGTTGGTGCACCACTTTAATACCCGTGTACTTACATGGTAACTCCTCAGGAACTGTCGACTTCATTTAAAGTGCAACATTGTGGACACCAACCACATTTTATATGTAAAGCCTAATTTACTTGCCACTGCAGTGTAACATAGGGGTAATTACATAATAAATTGAATATTGCTATTAGTCCTGTTACACATTTGTACTTTCTTACCAATAAATTTTATCACCAATGTCCTGTTGCACATTTGTACTTACACATACCATTCAATGGGTTATTACAAATATGTAGTTACACAAACATTAGAGCTATAGATACTATGTACCAATGTGTACTTACACTGTGGTTACATACTACATACACATCTAATTACTAAGTACACAGGTATTAGGGACACAATATAAAGTGGAACCCCCATTTCTAATAAGTTGAAAAAAAAAACAATATTTAGTTTGTATATTGGAGGTGCCATACTATATTCACACCTTATATAAAAAAGTTTTACTGCATTTCTAGCATTTTGCAAAGATGTTTTTCTGTTTTTCTGAAATGTATTCTGTTTCAGAGGCCTAGAAAGACCCCATTTCTAATAAGTAGAAGAATACAATGATCAGTTAGTACATGGGACATCCCACAAGCACACCTTATATAAAACTATTTTACTGAAGTATTTGGTGTATAAAGATATTTTACGATAGCAATTTGGGGTTAAAAATCAAGAAAATCCTCAGAAACTCCAGTTTTGAGAACTATTTCAAATAAGTTTAAAAAAAGGCCATTCCTTTTAAAGTTCCTCCTACATTTTAAGCACACCTAATGTGAAGTCTGTGTACTGTGGCAGTTTGTAGAAGCATGCATTCATATAGAACAAAACACTCAAATACATTTTAATATTTCCTAATTTTTTGCAACCTATAGAAATGTTTTTTTCAAATACTTAAAAGAAATAATGGCCTTTTCTTACAAAGTAGCTCATATTCTATCAGCACAGATAATCTGAAGTCTGTGTACTTTGGCAGTTTGTTGCATACATCCAAATTTAAAAATATTATATATATATATATATCAGACTTCAGACTATCTGTGCTGATAGAATATGAGCTACTTTATATATATATTATAGACTGGATATTTTTTCCCCAGTTTTGAGGTTTATATAAACATCAGGTTAAATACATACAGTAGATAAAAATAATGGCCTTTGCATGCAAGGCACTCCCTATTCTTTCAGCAAATATGAAGTCACACACACTTGTCTGTCACACTATACTTCACACACTTTCTAAACACCAAATATGGAGTCTTTGCTCTGTGAAAGTTTAGAGTAGCTTGCATTCAATGGATGAATGGATCATAGCGTATCCCCAGTCTTGTTTCTGGAAATCTCACTTAAAGTTCAGTTCCAACCCTAATCTAATTAAGAGTCAGGAACAATTCATAGTTACAGAAAGGTTTGCTGGAGCAGGATTGACACTGAACTCTGCACGAAGGTAGTATTATTATGTGCCTTTTAAAAATAGTAAGTGTTCCTACTTATGTAGTTAAATAGCATTTTGTTGAATTAGAATACATGTAAGTCCAAACTGCCAAAGTACCCAGATTTTATTTTAGCTGTGCTAATAAAGTAGGAGGTGCCTTGCATGAAATGGGCATCGTTTTCCTCTACTTTTATAAGCTGACATTTCTACATGTCTCAAAGTTATGCAAAGTCTCAGAACTGACTCTGAATGCATGCAGTTCCAGATTGGTAAACTGAAATGTTTTTTATAATGGCTGCACATATTTGGTGATGTCCCTTATGACAATTGTTTATTATTATTATTATTATTATTGGAATAGATAAATGTAATGTTTTATAACTCTATATGTGAAATACTTGCTAGCTCTTAAAAAAACCATACAGTAAAATGTTTTCCGTGGATTTACTCATAGATTTTAGAAAACATTACATTTCTCTATGAGCCTCTGAAGTGAATATACCCTTTATCTTTATAGCCCCCTAAAGCACAATATAGGTCCATATCTCATTAATGTTGCAGTAGACTGGGTTTTATATCAAACCATTATGTGTGCATATAGTATGGGATGTCCCTTATGAGAACTGACCATTGTTTTTTTCTACTTATTAGAAATGGGATCTTTAAAGCCCGTTAAAGTGTAATAATGTCCCATATCTCAAAAGTCCTGCAGTAAAATGGTTTGATATGAGGTGTGCATATAGTATGGGACGTCCCTGATAAGAACTGACCATTGTTTTTTTCTACTTATTAGAAATGGGATCTTTATAGCCCTTTAAAGTGTAATAATGTCCCATATCTTGAAAATGCTGCAGTAAAATGGTTTGATATGAGGTGTGCATATAGTATGGGACATCCCTGATAAGAACTGACCATTGTTTTTTTCTACTTATTAGAAATGGGATCTTTACAGCCATTTAAAGTGTAATAATGTCCCGTATCTTGAAAATGCTGCAGTAAAATGGTTTGATATGAGGTGTGCATATAGTATGGGACGTCCCTGATAAGAACTGACTATTGTTTTTTTCTACTTATTAGAAATGGTGTCTTTATAGCCCTCTAAATCATTGTATTGTCCCATATCTGAAAAATGCTGCAGTAAAATGGTTTGAAATGAGGTGTGCATATAGTATGGGACATCCCAGATAAGAACTGACTGTTGTTTTTTTCTACTTATTAGAAATGATGTCTTTTTAGCCCTCCAAATCACCATTTGGACCCATATCTCGAAAATGCTGCAGTAAAATGGTTTGATATGAGGTGTGCATATAGTATGGCATGTCCTTTATAAGAACTGACCATTGTTTTTTTCTACTTATTAGAAATTATGTCTTTATAGCCCTCCAAATCACCATTTGGACCCATATCTCAAAAATGCTGCAGTAAAAGGGTTTGATATGAGGTGTGCATATAGTATGGGATGTCCTTTATAAGAACTGACCATTGTTTTTTTCTACTTATTAGAAATGATGTCTTTATAGCCCTCCAAATCACCATTTGGACCCATATCTCAAAAATGCTGCAGTAAAAGGGTTTGATATGAGGTGTGCATATAGTATGGGATGTCCTTTATAAGAACTGACCATTGTTTTTTTCTACTTATTAGAAATGAGATCTTTATGACCCTTTAAATTGTAATAATGTCCCATATCTTGAAAATGCTGCAGTAAAATGGTTTGATATGAGGTGTGCATATAGTATGGGACATCCCTGATAAGAACTGACCATTGTTTTTTTTTCTACTTATTAGAAATGGGATCTTTACAGCCATTTAAAGTGTAATAATGTCTCATATCTCGAAAATGCTGCAGTAAAATGGTTTGATATGAGGTGTGCATATAGTATGGCATGTCCTTTATAAGAACTGACCATTGTTTTTTTCTACTTATTAGAAATTATGTCTTTACAGCCCTCCAAATCACCATTTGGACCCATATCTCAAAAATGCTGCAGTAAAATGGTTTGATATGATGTGTGCATATAATATGGGACGTCCCTGATAAGAACTGACTATTCTATTTTTCTACTTATTAGAAATGGGATCTTTATAGCCCTTTAAAGTGTAATAATGTCCCATATCTCAAAAATGCTGCAGTAAAAGGGTTTGATATGAGGTGTGCATATAGTATGGGATGTCCTTTATAAGAACTGACCATTGTTTTTTTCTACTTATTAGAAATGATGTCTTTATAGCCCTCCAAATCACCATTTGGACCCATATCTCAAAAATGCTGCAGTAAAAGGGTTTGATATGAGGTGTGCATATAGTATGGGATGTCCTTTATAAGAACTGACCATTGTTTTTTTCTACTTATTAGAAATGGGATCTTTATGACCCTTTAAATTGTAATAATGTCCCATATCTTGAAAATGCTGCAGTAAAATGGTTTGATATGAGGTGTGCATATAGTATGGGACATCCCTGATAAGAACTGACTGTTGCTTTTTTCTACTTATTAGAAATGGGATCCTTACAGCCATTTAAAATGTAATAATGTCCCATATCTCGAAAATGCTGCAGTAAAATGGTTTGATATGAGGTGTGCATATAGTATGGGACATCCCTGATAAGAACTGACCATTGTTTTTTTCTACTTATTAGAAATGGGATCTTTACAGCCATTTAAAGTGTAATAATGTCCCATATCTCGAAAATGCTGCAGTAAAATGGTTTGATATGAGGTGTGCATATAGTATGGCATGTCCTTTATAAGAACTGACCATTGTTTTTTTCTACTTATTAGAAATTATGTCTTTACAGCCCTCCAAATCACCATTTGGACCCATATCTCAAAAATGCTGCATTAAAATTGTTTGATATGATGTGTGCATATAATATGGGACGTCCCTGATAAGAACTGACTATTCTATTTTTCTACTTATTAGAAATGGGATCTTTATAGCCCTTTAAAGTGTAATAATGTCCCATATCTCAAAAATGCTGCAGTAAAAGGGTTTGATATGAGGTGTGCATATAGTATGGGATGTCCTTTATAAGAACTGACCATTGTTTTTTTCTACTTATTAGAAATGGGATCTTTATGACCCTTTAAATTGTAATAATGTCCCATATCTTGAAAATGCTGCAGTAAAATGGTTTGATATGAGGTGTGCATATAGTATGGGACATCCCTGATAAGAACTGACTGTTGCTTTTTTCTACTTATTAGAAATGGGATCCTTACAGCCATTTAAAATGTAATAATGTCCCATATCTCGAAAATGCTGCAGTAAAATGGTTTGATATGAGGTGTGCATATAGTATGGGACGTCCCTGATAAGAACTGACTATTGTTTTTTTCTACTTATTAGAAATGGTGTCTTTATAGCCCTCTAAATCATTGTATTGTCCCATATCTGAAAAATGCTGCAGTAAAATGGTTTGAAATGAGGTGTGCATATAGTATGGGACATCCCAGATAAGAACTGACTGTTGTTTTTTTCTACTTATTAGAAATGATGTCTTTTTAGCCCTCCAAATCACCATTTGGACCCATATCTCGAAAATGCTGCAGTAAAATGGTTTGATATGAGGTGTGCATATAGTATGGCATGTCCTTTATAAGAACTGACCATTGTTTTTTTCTACTTATTAGAAATTATGTCTTTATAGCCCTCCAAATCACCATTTGGACCCATATCTCAAAAATGCTGCAGTAAAATGGTTTGATATGAGGTGTGCATATAGTATGGCATATCCTTTATAAGAACTGACCATTGTTTTTTTCTACTTATTAGAAATGGGGTCTTTATAGCCCTTTAAAGTGTAATAATGTCCCATATCTCAAAAATGCTGCAGTAAAAGGGTTTGATATGAGGTGTGCATATAGTATGGGATGTCCTTTATAAGAACTGACCATTGTTTTTTTCTACTTATTAGAAATGATGTCTTTATAGCCCTCCAAATCACCATTTGGACCCATATCTCAAAAATGCTGCAGTAAAAGGGTTTGATATGAGGTGTGCATATAGTATGGGATGTCCTTTATAAGAACTGACCATTGTTTTTTTCTACTTATTAGAAATGAGATCTTTATGACCCTTTAAATTGTAATAATGTCCCATATCTTGAAAATGCTGCAGTAAAATGGTTTGATATGAGGTGTGCATATAGTATGGGACATCCCTGATAAGAACTGACCATTGTTTTTTTTTCTACTTATTAGAAATGGGATCTTTACAGCCATTTAAAGTGTAATAATGTCTCATATCTCGAAAATGCTGCAGTAAAATGGTTTGATATGAGGTGTGCATATAGTATGGCATGTCCTTTATAAGAACTGACCATTGTTTTTTTCTACTTATTAGAAATTATGTCTTTACAGCCCTCCAAATCACCATTTGGACCCATATCTCAAAAATGCTGCAGTAAAATGGTTTGATATGATGTGTGCATATAATATGGGACGTCCCTGATAAGAACTGACTATTCTATTTTTCTACTTATTAGAAATGGGATCTTTATAGCCCTTTAAAGTGTAATAATGTCCCATATCTCAAAAATGCTGCAGTAAAAGGGTTTGATATGAGGTGTGCATATAGTATGGGATGTCCTTTATAAGAACTGACCATTGTTTTTTTCTACTTATTAGAAATGATGTCTTTATAGCCCTCCAAATCACCATTTGGACCCATATCTCAAAAATGCTGCAGTAAAAGGGTTTGATATGAGGTGTGCATATAGTATGGGATGTCCTTTATAAGAACTGACCATTGTTTTTTTCTACTTATTAGAAATGGGATCTTTATGACCCTTTAAATTGTAATAATGTCCCATATCTTGAAAATGCTGCAGTAAAATGGTTTGATATGAGGTGTGCATATAGTATGGGACATCCCTGATAAGAACTGACTGTTGCTTTTTTCTACTTATTAGAAATGGGATCCTTACAGCCATTTAAAATGTAATAATGTCCCATATCTCGAAAATGCTGCAGTAAAATGGTTTGATATGAGGTGTGCATATAGTATGGGACATCCCTGATAAGAACTGACCATTGTTTTTTTCTACTTATTAGAAATGGGATCTTTACAGCCATTTAAAGTGTAATAATGTCCCATATCTCGAAAATGCTGCAGTAAAATGGTTTGATATGAGGTGTGCATATAGTATGGCATGTCCTTTATAAGAACTGACCATTGTTTTTTTCTACTTATTAGAAATTATGTCTTTACAGCCCTCCAAATCACCATTTGGACCCATATCTCAAAAATGCTGCATTAAAATTGTTTGATATGATGTGTGCATATAATATGGGACGTCCCTGATAAGAACTGACTATTCTATTTTTCTACTTATTAGAAATGGGATCTTTATAGCCCTTTAAAGTGTAATAATGTCCCATATCTCAAAAATGCTGCAGTAAAAGGGTTTGATATGAGGTGTGCATATAGTATGGGATGTCCTTTATAAGAACTGACCATTGTTTTTTTCTACTTATTAGAAATGGGATCTTTATGACCCTTTAAATTGTAATAATGTCCCATATCTTGAAAATGCTGCAGTAAAATGGTTTGATATGAGGTGTGCATATAGTATGGGACATCCCTGATAAGAACTGACTGTTGCTTTTTTCTACTTATTAGAAATGGGATCCTTACAGCCATTTAAAATGTAATAATGTCCCATATCTCGAAAATGCTGCAGTAAAATGGTTTGATATGAGGTGTGCATATAGTATGGGACATCCCTGATAAGAACTGACCATTGTTTTTTTCTACTTATTAGAAATGGGATCTTTACAGCCATTTAAAGTGTAATAATGTCCCATATCTCGAAAATGCTGCAGTAAAATGGTTTGATATGAGGTGTGCATATAGTATGGCATGTCCTTTATAAGAACTGACCATTGTTTTTTTCTACTTATTAGAAATTATGTCTTTACAGCCCTCCAAATCACCATTTGGACCCATATCTCAAAAATGCTGCAGTAAAATGGTTTGATATGATGTGTGCATATAATATGGGACGTCCCTGATAAGAACTGACTATTCTATTTTTCTACTTATTAGAAATGGGATCTTTATAGCCCTTTAAAGTGTAATAATGTCCCATATCTCAAAAATGCTGCAGTAAAAGGGTTTGATATGAGGTTTGCATATAGTATGGGATGTCCTTTATAAGAACTGACCATTGTTTTTTTCTACTTATTAGAAATGATGTCTTTATAGCCCTCCAAATCACCATTTGGACCCATATCTCAAAAATGCTGCAGTAAAAGGGTTTGATATGAGGTGTGCATATAGTATGGGATGTCCTTTATAAGAACTGACCATTGTTTTTTTCTACTTATTAGAAATGGGATCTTTACAGCCCTTTAAAGTGTAATAATGTCCCATATCTTGAAAATGCTGCAGTAAAATGGTTTGATATGAGGTGTGCATATAGTATGGGACATCCCTGATAAGAACTGACTGTTGCTTTTTTCTACTTATTAGAAATGGGATCTTTACAGCCATTTAAAGTGTAATAATGTCCCATATCTCGAAAATGCTGCAGTAAAATGGTTTGATATGAGGTGTGCATATAGTATGGGACATCCCTGATAAGAACTGACTGTTGCTTTTTTCTACTTATTAGAAATGGGATCTTTACAGCCATTTAAAATGTAACAATGTCCCATATCTCGAAAATGCTGCAGTAAAATGGTTTGATATGAGGTGTGCATATAGTATGGGATGTCCCTGATAAGAACTGATTTTTGTTTTTTTCTACTTATTAGAAATGGGATCTTTATGACCCTTTAAATTGTAATAATGTCCCATATCTTGAAAATGCTGCTGTAAAATGGTTTGATATGATGTGTGCATATAGTATGAAATGTCCCTGATAAGAATTGACAATTATTTTTTTCTACTTATTACAAATGGGATCTTTATAGCCCTTTAAAGTGTAATAATGTCCCATATCTTGAAAATGCTGCAGTAAAATGGTTTGATATGAGGTGTGCATATAGTATGGCATGTCCTTTATAAGAACTGACCATTGTTTTTTTCTACTTATTAGAAATGGGGTCTTTGTAGCACTCTAAATCACCATTTGGACCCATATCTCAAAAATGCTGCAGTAAAAGGGTTTGATATGAGGTGTGCATATAGTATGGGACATCCCTTATAGGAACATACCATTGTTTTTATCTACTTATTAGAAATGGGATCTTTATAGCCCTTTAAAATATAATAATGTCCCATATCTCGAAAATTCTGCAGTAAAATGGTTTGATATGAGGTGTGCATATAGTATGGGATGTCCCTGATAAGAACTGACTTTTGTTTTTTTCTACTTATTAGAAATGGGATCTTTACAGCCCTTTAAAGTGTAAAAATGTCTCGTATCTTAAAAATGCTGCAGTAAAATGGTTTCATATGAAGGGTGCATATAGTATGGGACGTCCCTGATAAGAACTGACTATTGTTTTTTTCTACTTATTAGAAATGTTGTCTTTATAGCCCTCTAAATTGCCACATGGACCCATATCTCAAAAATGCTGCAGTAAAATGGTTTGATATGATTTGTGCATATAGTATGGAATGTCCTTTATAAGATCTGACCATTGTTTTTTTCTACTTATTAGAAATGGGATCTTCACAGCCCGTTAAAGTGTAATAATTTCCCATTTCTGGAAAAAGCTGCAGTAAAATGGTTTGATATGAGATGTGCTCATAGTATGGGACGTCACTGATGAGAACTGACTATTATTTTTTTCTACTTATTAGAAATGGGGTCTTTATAGCACTCTAAATTGCCATATGGACCCATATCTCAAACATGCTGCAGTAAAATGCTTTGATATGAGGTGTGCATATAGTATGGCATGTGCTTTATAAGAACTGACCATTGTTTTTTTCTACTTATTATAAATGGTGTCTTTATAGCCATCGAAATCACCATTTGCACCCATATGTCAAAAATGCTGCAGTAAAAGGTTTTGATATGAGGTGTGCATATAGTATGGGAAATCCCTTATAGGAACAGACTATTGTTTTTTTCTACTTATTAGAAATGGTGTCTTTATAGCCCTTTAAATCATTGTATTGTCCCATATATTAAAAATGCTGCAGTAAAATGGTTTCATATGAAGTGTGCATATAGTATGGGATGTCCCTGATAAGAACTGACTATTGTTTTTTTCTACTTATTAGAAATGTTGACTTTATAGCCCTCTAAATCGCGATATGGACGCATATCTCAAAAATGCTGCAGTAAAATGGTTTGATATGAGGTTTGCATATAGTTTGGGATGTCCCTTATTTGAACTGACCTTTGTTTTTTTTCTAGAAATAGGGTTGTGATGAGTGGGGCGGGGCCGCGAGCCATGAGAACGGAATGAGGCCAGTGGAGTGACTGGAAATGAGCGACGCCTGCTCCACTCACCGGTCTCGCGTCCCGCGGTGGAGATGGAAGGATACAAAAGAGGGGGCGACGACAGTGAACAACGAGAGAGGGCCAGGCCAGGCCATGATTTTAGTTTGTGTTTGGTTTTTGTTTGTAAGCGACAGTCGTCCGTGAAGGGCTGTCGCAGTGTTTTGTGTTTATTTTGTTATTAAAAGCCTTATTTGATTGATGGCCGGTTTCCGCCTCCTTCTTCCTGTGGATAAAAAGTTTTGTACTCCGCTATAGGGGTCTTTATAGCCCTCTTAATCGCCATATGGACCCATATCTCAAAAATGCTTTAGCAAAATGATTTTTTGTGTATATAGTATGGGACGTCCCTGATAAGAACTGACCATTGTTTTTTTTCTATTTATTAGAAATATGATCTTTATAACCCTTTAAAGTGTAATAATGTCCCATATCTCAAAAATGCTGTTGTACAATGGTTTGATATTAAGTTTGCATATAGTATGCGAAGTCCCTTATAAGAACTGACCATTGTTGTTTTTCTACTTGTTAGAAATGGGATCTTTAAAGACTTGTAAAGTGTAATATTATCCTATATCTCTAAAAGTCTCCAGTAAAATGGTTTTATGTGAGGTATGGATATAGTATGGGATGTCTTCTTTAAGAACTGACCTTTATTTGCTTCTTTCTCATCATAAAAAAGTGTCTTCTAAATCAATGAATGTCCCATATCTCGTTTTCTACTAATAATTGTAATGCTTTGAAAGGCTGAAAATTATAGTAATACAGAGCAGTCAAGGAAAACAATAAGTTACACGAATATTAGAGCAGATGGGCGAAAAAGGTCGTCATAGATCAAATCTGAACGTATAGATGAAAAGCGCTCTGAAAGCGCGTTCCCTCTCTGTTGTTCCTGCTATTGCCGTAATTATAGTAATACACGCGCATATAAATTTCACTCGCGGCTGGCTTGACGGTGTTTTTCTGAAGTGCGGCTGGCTTGACCGCAGTGAAATGAGCGCTTCCAAAAATAATATCACAGCGAATTGCACGAATCCACCCATTAGAACACAACAAGAGCAGAATTCAGGTGTTTTTGAACTGTTTATGTGTGCAAAATGAAATATAATTTGACAGCGTGATACAGCTTATGAATACTGGAAGGAAAAAAAGTCACGACAGCCTTTTAACTCTGGAGTCTATTAACGCATATACGCGTTTTGAGTCATTTTCTCCTGATAACCCCGAAATTTACTTAAATTAAACTTTCAGTTTTAATCGAGCAATACATCAATCGAATCTGTAAAGGGTCTACTTTTTTATGGATACAAACATAATAACAACAAAACTTTGTGCACTTATAAAATAAATATAACAAACAAGGTGCAGCCTTGGTCTGCGCTGATCTTCATTTACAAACACGTCATTAAAATGAACTGTAACTCCATGAATATTCAACGAAGAGACATGAGAGATATATCTATAGAAAGCTTGACATGTCTACTTTTAAACAAAACAAGTGCTGCCGAACAAATATTCTGTGATAAAGTAATCCATATCAAAACATCGCGATGTCCATTTTTCACGTCTAATGTGTATGGAAGGCCAAGAGGGTCAAATAGACGTGAATTTTAACGTGTCTCTGTAAAGGGTCTACTTTTTTTGGATACAAACATAATAACAACAAAACTTTGGGCACTTATAAAATAAAGATAACAAACAAGGTGTGCTGTCTGCAGCCTTGGTCTGCACTGATCTTCATTTACAAACACGACATTAAAATGAACTGTAACTCCATGAATACTCAACGAAGAGACATGAGAGATATATCTATAGAAAACTTGACATGTCTACTTTTAAACCAAACAAGTGCTCCCGAACAAATATTCTGTGATAAAGTAATCCATATCAAAACAACGCGATGTCCTTTTTTCACGTTTAATGTGTATGGAAGGCCAAGAGGGTCAAATACACGTGAATTTTAACGCGTCAACAACACGTTAAATACGTGTATTTCATGCGTAGACAACACGTATTTAATATTATTTATTTATCGGCACTGCACTACATGGTAAAGTCATTTATATATTTTTTAATAGCTTCTTAAAATACTATATTACTCCGATATTATATCCAATATTGTTTAACACGTTAAATACATGTTGTTTACACGTGAAAAATCAGCGGGTATTTAACATGTATTTCATGTTGAAATACACGTGAAATACACGTGAAGTACACGTTAAAAATCAGTTTGAAGAGGTCAATTTCATTGGCTGCTGAGGACTTGGGTCAAACCACTTCTGTGAGCTTAGAGGGCTGTACCATTCATAGACAGGCAACCACCATTTAACATGCTATAGATCAGCTTATTCAGCTTTATTATTTAGTCTTTTTTTCTTTTCTGTTTTGTATAGCCTATAGAAATAATATATTTAAGTTTCAGTTTTATGAAATATTTATTTTATAATAAATATTAATTAATATTTTGTGGTGATAGTATAAAGTTTATAAAAGTTACAGTATTTTGTAATGAAACAGGACTTTTTGTTTAGCTCTTGACTCGCCAAAGTATACTATATATAGTGTCCCTTCTTTAATTTTTCAGTAATGTGTGATAACTTAAAATATGTTGTCAGTACTATTAAAATAAGATTACATTGAATGGTATTTAGGAGATTATGGTTTTTGCATGACTTATTTCGCATTCTGCTAGATAACCCTGTCGTAGCTGTTATCATAGCCTAGGCTTTTTATTAAAAAAAGAAAACAGCAAGGGACCATGGAAAAAGACTGTTGCAGGTGTATTTTTTTATGGTATTATTATTTTTATTTTTTTGCAGCAGGGCAACTCAAGAATGTTGGGCACACAAGTACTGTGGCTCTTTTGCCCCATGGCCAAGATGGCCAAGCCAACATCAAAGTTAGTTCACTAACTTTTAATTCTAGTTGAATATATTCTTGTAGGATGCTAATAAATTCTTAGCCAAACAGTAAAACATAACATAAAAGTCACCACTCAGGATATGCTTCAAGAAAAGACAGATACCATTATTATAAAAATCACACTGCAGATAAGAATGAACTTAAAAAAAAAAAAAAAAGATTTGCTTTTAAACACTTTTCATTCAGAAAATTGCTAAATCTCTTGAATGTGTGGCCCTGCAAATATCTTACATTTGGTTGGTGTTAACGTACCTTAAAGGGTTAGTTCACCCAAAAATGAAGATTATGTCATTAATAACTCACCCTCATGTCGTTCCAAACATGTAAGACCTCCTTTTATCTTCGGAACACAGTTTAAGATATTTTAGATTTAGTCCGAGAGCTCTCTGTCCCTCCATTGAAACTGTGTATGGTATACTGTCCATGTCCAGAAAGGTAAGAAAAACATCATCAAAGTAGTCCATGTGACATCAGAGGGTCCGTTAAAATTCTTTGAAGCATCAAAAATACATTTTGGTCCAAAAATAGCAAAAACTACTTTATTCAGCATTGTCTTCTCTTCCATGTCTGTGTGAGAGAGAGTTCAAATCAAAGCAGTCTGGATTTCCGGTTCGCGAACTAATCATTCAGTTCACCAAATCGAACTGAATCGTTTTAAACGGTTCGCACCTCTAACACGCATTAATCCACAAATGACTTAAGCTGTTAACTTTTTTAATGTGGCTGACACTCCCTCTGAGTTAAAACAAACCAATATCCCGGAGTAATTCATTTACTCAAACAGTACACTGACTGAACTGCTGTGAAGAGAGAACTGAAGATGAACACCGAGCCGAGCCAGATAACGAACAAAACATTGACTCGTTCACGAGTCAAGAACCATTTCTGTCAGACGCATCCGATTCGTGAATGTCAATGTTTTGTTCGTTATCTGGCTCGGCTCGGTGTTCATCTTCAGTTCTCTCTTCACAGCGGTTCAGTCAGTGTAAAGTTTGAGAGCATGCATTACTCCGGGATATTGGTTTGTTTGAACTCAGAGGTAGTGTGAGCCACATTTAAAAAAAAGTTAACGTCTTAAGTCATTTGTGGATTAATGCGTATTATAGATGTGAACCGTTTAAAATTATTCAGTTCGATTTGGTGAACTGAATGATTCGTTCGCGAACCGGAAATCCAGGCTGCTTTGATTTGAACTCTCTCTCACACAGACATGGAAGACAGTTGCTGAATAAAGTCGTCTTTTTTGCAATTTTTGGACCAAAATGTATTTTCGATGCTTCAAAAAATTCCAACAGACCCTCTGATGTCACATGGACTACTTTGATGTTGTTTTTCTTACCTTTCTGGACATGGACAGTATACCGTACACACAGCTTCAATGGAGGGACTGAGAGCTCTCGGACTAAATCTAAAATATCTTAAACTGTGTTCCGAAGATAAAAGGAGGTCTTACATGTTTGGAAAAGCATAAGGGTGAGTTATTAATGACATAATTTTCATTTTTGGGCGAACTAACCCTTAAGGGTGGTGGGATCACAGCAAGAAGAGAAGCTGGTCTGTTTCAACAGAAGTCAAAAGAGGAGTAGTTTATCATAAACAGATTTTCTGTGGAAACATATTGTCACCTAATAAACTGACAGAAATGGTATGTAATGTCTGCTATCAGATATTCATTTTGGAGTGAATTGGTCCTTTTATTAACAGAATTTCTGGCATCACACATGCATCTTCTCATTTATTGCCTCGCATAAGCTTAAACAAACAGCATGCATGCGGTTTCTGAAAGAAGCTCTACCCCAAATAATATTTTTCACCTATGCTGGTAGGTGTATACCCGAGGTGGGGTACGGGTAAGGTTAGGGACAGGTTTGGTTGTATAGTTTGGATTAAGGGTAGGTTAAGGTCAAGGGATGGGTCAACAGTGTAATTATAAATTAATTACAAATGTAATTACATGCAGGTATTTTTAGTGAAAGTGAAAAAAAGTGACGTGACATTCAGCCAAGTATGGTGACCCATACTCAGAATTTGTGCTCTGCATTTAACCCATCCGAAGTGCACACACACAGAGCAGTGAACACACACACACACTGTGAACACACACCCAGAGCAGTGGGCAGCCATTTATGCTGCGGCGCCCGGGGAGCAGTTGGGGGTTCAGTGCCTTGCTCAAGGGCACCTAAGTCGTGGTACTGAAGGTGGAGAGAGAGCTGTTCATGCACTACCCCCACCCACAATTCCTGCCGGCCCAGGACTCGAACTCACAACCTTTCGATTAGGAGTCCGACTCTCTAACCATTAGGCCACGACTTCCCATATAAGTTTTAAAATATAAGTACAATGTAAAAACATGTACCATATTTTTCGGACTATAAGTCGCACCTGAGTATAAGTTGCATCAGTCCAAAAATACGTCATGATGAGGAAAAAAACTTAGAGCGTAATGTTTTATCTTGATTCATTTCTCTCGGTTCATGTCAAATTAATTTTGATAAATAAGTCGCACCTGACTATAAGTCGCAGGACCAGCCAAACTATGAAAAAAAGAGCAACTTATAGTCCGGAAAATACGGTATCTAAACAATAAGTGCATGGGGACCAGGACCTGGGATTTTCTAAATTTATTTATTTCACAAATTGCATCCCCTTTTCCTTTCCTTGTCTCCTGACATGCGGGCCTAGAGACAGAAATACTATACAGAGCAAACTCCAGTAAAACACACACACACACAACATGAACAATTTCACAGCAGTAATGTGTTAATGTGTTTTCCATTGAATTTAAACAATAATATCTTTCTCTCTTCTAAGTCAACTGAACAGACTGTGTTTTATTTCTAGTGTTTCAACATTCGTGCATGCGTCTGCCATAGTAAAGTCATGCGTAATAGTGTGAGACATGATTCAGTCATAATAATGATAATGATTCAGTATAAAATATTGAAATACCTTTAAGATTGAAATGAGTTTGTCCAAACGTACTTCATCGTCCAGAAAATTAGCGGTCCAAAACCACACTGGAACCGAAGCTCATGAAGAAAAATACGAGCATCTGAACTTGTCTCTTAGGTCGCTGTAGAAGTACAAATATTATGTTTTTTAAGTAGGCAATTTAGTTAATTCCCATAATAGGAAGAGAGTGGGTGAGCAAGATAATTATAAATATAAATAGAATTTTGAAACGTTAAAACTTCCATTGCAACACTAGTTATTGATCAAGGAGAACAAAGTGTGATGTCACCAGTCATGTTTGTCACCAAAGGCCTTCTGCGAGTTTGTCCAGACAACCATAGACTGCAGAAACAGATCAGACACTTGTTCAGGTAAATGGTGACTGAGTACAACATGCTTTTGGATGAGATAGAAGATGAACTGCAAGTAAATACAGCAAGCCCAAAGAGCAGGGAAACTCCAAAACCGTGTAGGCATTCTGCATGCTTGCTATGGCTGCCTTATATGCAAGGACTCAAACCTGACCTTGCACGGAGAGAGAAGGCCCTCTTTACACAAAAAAATGTGCAGTAAACATGCATAGTACAAAACCTGCATTAAATTGTTTCTGCTAAAATGTGCATCAAACCAAAAACAAAAGGTCTACTAATCTTCTATTATTTAATATTTATGTTACTTGTATTTCAAAGTTCCCCATGTATATAATCTCCAATGATTATTTCAAAAATGCTAATTTACTTTTAAAGCTCCGGTAGGTAACTTTTGACGCTCTAGCAGTTAATAAACAGAACTGCTTGCGTCTTGCGGAAGAACATCGTAGCCGGAACTACTTCTCTCTGTTTATGTCTATGAAGAATCACAAAGGTACTGGGTTACTCCACCGCGGTACCCCCGAAGCAATCTAAAATAGTCCGAATATAAACACTTATTATAGGTGCACCCTAGTGATTCAGGACAAGCTAAAAACACGGTTTGGAAAATGGATTCATGGTGTACTCGCTTATTATATATATTTTTCTACATTTTGAACACAAACAAAGTTACGGACCGGACCTCTGATTGGTTGCTTCTTATTGGGAGTGGATGAATTTCTGCAAATGGCAATAGGACCACTGGGAGGAGCCAGAGGAGCTTGATTTTTTTCACAGATTATCTGTCTCATATTCTACTGTCAGGACATAATGACAGGTTTAACAAAAATGTTACCTACTGCAGCTTTAAGTCAACATGATTTTAAGATATGGACATCATGGTGATGCTCTTGTACGCATATTACACTGTCTTTAAAAGCACATGCACTAAACATAATGATGATAATGATAATTTGAATGTCAAATTAGGTAAAGGCAATAAATACATTTAAACATACCAAGTCAACTAAGCACATTAAACTGTGAATACACTGCATTTGCAAACATCGAATTTCATTATTACTTAAAATAATACCACTAGTTTCTGCCTATCACCAACCAGCATTGGGGGGGGGGCTTTCATAATGTTGTCCCATACAAAATATCATTATAGCATATCAAATTCTATATACGGTACAGCAATAAAAAGACAGTATTGTTTCTTTAATTTTAGGGTAATTCAAGTTTATTTGTATAGCGCTTTTTACAAAATAAATCGTTACAAAGCAACTTTACAGAAAATTATGTTTCTACAATATTTAGTAGTAGCTAGTAGTTTGTGCACATTTGCCAGGATTTTAGAAAAAATAATAATAATAATACAAGACGTAGTCAGCTAGACGATGAACTATCAATATTATTAAGTTATTATATGATTCAGTCACACATTTAGCAATAATTGTTAGTTCTGTTTGTTGATTCAAGGTTAGCATCATCTGGGGTCCTCTGAGGGTCAGCATCATCTCTTCTCAGGTGTTCTGGATCCAGACTGGAGCTTGTTTAAATCCTAGTTACCACGGGATGTAAATCCCGTGGCGAAACATAGAAACAAAATACAGACATCATTAGCATAGCTGCTGATCCAACAAAGTAAAATTAGTTTAACCCAAGCTAATGAATAAAAATGCAACTTTGAACAGATGCAACTACACTCACAATTAAAAAGAAACATTATTCGAATGCTTGGCGAAAGAGATGTGTTTTTAATCTAGATTTAAACAGAGAGAGTGTGTCTGAACCCCGAACATTATCAGGAAGGCTATTCCAGAGTTTGGGAGCCAAATGTGAGAAAGCTCTACCTCCTTTAGTGGACTTTGCTATCCTAGGAACGACCAAAAGTCCAGCGTTTTGTGACCTTAGGGTGCGTGATGGGTTGTAACGTGGTAGAAGGCTAGTTAGGTACGCTGGAGCTAAACCATTTAGGGCCTTATAGGTAAGTAATGATAATTTGTAACTGATACGGAACTTAATAGGTAGCCAGTGCAGAGACTGTAAAATTGCACCCAGGGTCCGTGGTGTCCCGGCGTCGCAGTGAAGGACATCTGGGAAGATCGTGTCCTGGGTGCACCGGGCCTGCGCAGAGAAACACACGGAGTAGACGTGGTGGGACTGTTAACAGCACGCTGTATACTTACCCCGGACTTGTGAGCGTCAGCCCGGGATGATTCCAGCGCGGCTCTCCGCTCTCTCAGCTTGGCCTGCCTCTGTTCCAGGTCGCGAATCTGCTTCCCCACAGCCTCGAGCTCGAGCTGCACAGAGTGGAGACATTCATCCGCCATTAAAGCAAGTAACAGTGAGTACAGCAGTGGTAATGTGTGAGAATAGAGTATTAGCAATGTAAGCGCAGTTAGCAGCAAACACGCTTGCTGATGCTAACTGGCTAAAAGCTAATAGCGGACCCGGGAGATCAAAATAAAACTAGTGATAGCGAGGCGCTCTGATTGTTTTTGTTGTAGAATACAATAGAGGATATATTCACGCGTTATATAAACGGAAACAATGATGTATAAAATTGATTTTTAAGTTAAAAATAGTCAATGAAAAGAATATAGTGACGGAGCTCCAACGCAGTACAGCCGTCAACAGCAAACAGCAAACAGGAAGTACAGCCAACAGGAAGTCTCTTCACAGAATGGAAGTCAGGTTCACAGTAAAATTGACAGATGGCACAAAAACTCTTGATGAATGGCTGTAGTTGAATGCTGTCATTCTGTCATTTCATCTAAAAATATTTGTGATATTTTCTTCAGTTAACACCTATTTTGAGGTTAATTGATTTCATTTTGTGTCTCTGGAAATAATGATGTATTATGTTGAATAGCAAAGTTTGTTAATGCAGGATTTTTGGACAGATTGATGTTTCTATGTTTGTGGACTTAAAAATTAAAAGGTAAAATTTAGGGCCGGGACTCGATTAAAAAAATTAATCTAATTAATTAGAGGCTTTGTAATTAATTAATCGAAATTAATCGCATTTTAATCGCATATAAATATTTGACCTGAGAACAGTGAGAAGTAATTTTTTTTCACATGGATTTATAGTATACCATTGAATAATGACTGAATACATAAGCTTAAGCAACAAAATATTGTTTATTTTTGTTCAACCAAGTCTAGCAGACCAGTGCAATTTTTGCCATGAAGTGTAGCAATAGAATATTTAGAAACAATTTAGAAATAGTACATTTCAGAAATTCAGGAAGCTTATAGATGCTGGAACCTTCTGTAAAGTGTTTTTTTAAGTAAAACACAATACTGTCAATTACATTCAGAACATTGGAAACACTGACTATTAGAAAACATCTCCCTGTAGCTTCAGAGGCCATAACATACTAAGTCCAACTCTCAATAACCTTGGCCAAAACAATAAAGAGTTCAACATATACTGTTGCACCAACAAAATAATACATAAAGTGTAAAGTCCACGCTAGCTGCTATATGTTTTGCGTTGAGGTGATACTTGAGGCTCGATTTGCTGCGGTGATATGCGAACGCTAGTTGGTGCTTCAGTATAATCGGTCCGCCGAAACTCATCCAGTGAGAAACGTTCCGCAGTGCAAAAATAAGTTATTAAAAATGCGGGAATTTTTTTCTGTAATTAATTAATCTTAGTTAACGCGTTATTTTTTGTGTAATTAATTAATCTCAATTAACGCGTTAAAGTCCCGGCCCTAGTAAAATTATTAACTTGGGTAGTGGTATGCTGTTACTGTTGCAATTAGATTTAGACATCTTCACTTCTCATACAAATCAATTTAGGCATGTAGGCACCGTCAAGATGATCTGCGGAGCATCAGAATGAGGAATAAAGGACGTGCGGCATTGTTTGATCTGCTGATCTACTGGGATTTTCATCTCTAGGGATTAAAGAGAATTGTCCGAAAAAGAGAAAATACACAGTAAGCAGCAGTTCTGTGGGTGAAAATGCCTTGTTGTTGCCAGAGGTCAGAGGAGAATGGCCAGACTTGATCAAGCTGATAAAGGCAACAGTTAACTCAGCGAGCTCACCGAAACTGGACAATAGAAAATTGGAAAAGGGTTGCCTGATCTTTTCCGAATGGTCTTTGGTCTCAGACATTCTGTCCCTACTTTACTTGAGTCAGATTCCCATATACAGTGTACTGTACATTCTTGTAAATGTATTTGTAATTAGCATTTCAGTTCATATGAACATGTCCGAGTCATCAGTGTCTGTTTTTATTAAGGATACATCCTCAGGTGTGTTATAAAAGCCTGGGGATGGATGTTCTCGGGTGGAAGTGGAAAGACGGTCACAGCTGAAAACATATCATTATGTATTCTATTACACATTTCAAGTGATCTAATCCACCACTGGATCAAATAAAGCAAATGTAGCTTCCCTGTTTTCAAATTAATTCACAGTTTAAAATGTCCTCTGAGATAATTGTATGTATTGTTGATTAAATCAGTCGTTGCTCACACTCATTCACACACAGACACACACACACACACAAACACACTTCCTCCTCTGCCATAATTAAATCTCTGAATGCTCCTATTCTCCAGGGGTCTCTCACTGCTTGAGGTGGGCTAAAAATAATCCTGGCCATTCAAGTCTAGACTTAACTCTAACCCTCATGAGGAGACACAAGCTACACATTTTTCAAAACCGGTGTTACCATCCCTATGCATCTAATCTATTACTGTCCATTTTTAAGGCACAGTCTCAAAAAGTGTCTCTCCCCTTAGCTCACTCTGTTACTAAGCTTCCATGATATTGCTACTTAGCAACAGTCTCCAAGACAACAAATTCAGCCCGCTCCTCCTCTCTCATTTTCTTCATTATTACAGACATAGTTTAGCTACAAATGCTTCATCAACCCTAAACCTTCTGACTGTGTCATGAAGTAAAAAGTTTGCAGTGGTTTGCGATGTTGGCTTGCGAATTGATAAAGTAAGCAGCATTATAGATCTTTTTTCTTAGGATTGTGTCTATGGAGAGAGCACAAATCAGCCATCAAGTGTAAGGAAAGCAAATTGTGGCAGTGAAAGTCAGCTATTTTTAAATGCATCTAAAATTAGACCTGCAGCTCTCCCTAAAAACAAATGACACCATTGCAGCACCTCTGCGTCATTGGATTGTATATATTATAATGGTAGTTTGGCTGGATTACATTATTTACTTCATCATAATAGTGATGAACATTACTGGATGTATCATATTACAGCAATAGGAGAGCTGTTCTTCTGATTGGTCATTTAATTTTTTTTTGACAACTCAAGGATGTAACAATACAATATAATACTACAATACAAATTTAATTTCTATAGCACATTTAAAACAAATGCCATAGACCAAAGTGAATCTCAACACTTGATGTAACACAGGCTGGATAAGCAAGGAAATCTTTCACCATTATGAATATTGTCCCCATCTTGACATGGACACATTAAAGCTCCTATGATAATTGAAAAGAGAAAGAGGATTCAGCCACAAAAAGGTCCTTTGCAATGTACTCATTGTCCTAAATCTGCTGTAGATTAATGGAAAGCAATTAGCAAATTAAGAGAATAAAGTTCTAATGAATTTTTGGTTTAATTATTGTTATTATTTTTATCAATTCCAACAATAAATGATGTTTTGTGGCTATTTAATGTGTCGTGAAAAGTCACCGTATTGCCTCAGCTGAAGCTGCTCGTGATTTTCGTATTTTCATTTACTTAAAGCACAAAATAAACATGAATGAACATCAGAACATATTTTATTTAAACAATGGAAAGACATCAATGCACATGTCACTGTTATGGAGCATTTCCATCTGTTTCTGTTCTCCTGCCTTACACATGCACGGGTATTTTTAGAAAATTAGGTTTTCCTTCTTCCATTTAAAAAAAAATATAATAATCTCCATCCGCAACCTCCATGGCGCTGCATTTGCATGTGGACGAAAGGCCAAACCACATAAAAAACGCTGTAGTCTGAATTGTTTTTGGGACATTTGATTGGTCAGAACTCCTGTTAGACGAGCTCTTTGTGAAGGGTCAATTGACAGAGCATCTATAATGTATTATTATACAGTATTTATAATAATGAACTACACCTCTCAAACAAATTCTTATCAGTACTTTTGTTTTTCAAAAAAAAAAACTAAATAAATGTTTGTGTTAACTGTCCCTTCAAAACCAATGTTTTAGATAGAATCACAAGATTATCAATATAATCATAGTTATGAAAGGATATTTTTAGAAATTGTGATTTCAACTTGTTACCATGAGGATCACCATGAGAACTGTGCTCACAGCTCGTGAGGTAGTGAGGCTGCCCAGAGGAAAAGTTTCATTCAGACAGTAGAAAGAGCACATGTGTGCGAGAAAAGAGAGATGGAAAAAACGAATGCTCATTCAGTCGGTCCAGTGGACTCATTAAACACAGCGTAAAGGGCAGTGAGACAGCATGGTGTAGGACAGACACAGCTGCACAGACTAGCTCTGTTAACACCGTACAGTACCTCATGGCTAGATGGATCATTGCATGTTGGGAGATGTTGCATTCCTGGTAAAAGAATGATGCTGGATTGGCTGAACATTTGAGTTTAATGATGATTGTTTGTGAACAAGGTTCTATGGTATTCGAATATGAACTTTTTAAATATTACACTGTATATCCTATCTTTAAATATATTCTATCTGTACTTGCACCATGTTAGAGATTTGTATTTCATCTAACCAAGTGGTGTTACAAACTAAAATACACTTACATAATATCTAATAAGGGGAAATTAAGTGTTGGTGGACTTTTCTATTTCAAAGAAGTGTATAAACAATCTTTCCAGTCGGTTGCATACTAAGCATTCTAACACAGAAAATAACAGATCAGAAAGTCTAACTTTGAGGTTGCCTGACAAAGTCCAGAAAATGTTTATTTCAAATAGTTTTTAAAGCCTAGGGCTTTCACTTTGAAAGATTTCTTTTTTGTTAAGATCAATAAAACATAAAAGAGTTGGACAAGGCTGATGGATGTAGCTTGAGGAATTACAGTCAAAAATCATCAGTAGAAGTCTATATGATGTTTAGATCATCCACTATGTGAAAACTGTAAGTCTGATCTGCTAGAAAAGATCAAGTAACCTGATTGAGTACAGACTGAAGCTCGGTGCTGAGCTTGGTGGATATAGCTCGGAAGTTTTAGACAGAATACTGATCCAATGTGAATGTCTGGAACAGAAGCAGTTTATATATATATATATATTTGACCTTTTCTTGACGATTTTGGATAGGACAGTCAAATAGCGACTGGGAGAAAAGGGAACATGTTCAAGAAGAGACCTCAAGTCAGGACTCTGTAGCTAAAAGTACTGCACAGTATGTCGGAGCTCTACCCACAAGGCCATGGCTCTGACAGGAAACAGTGTTTGCCTGTTTTCACTCACTAGCCATTTTATCAAAACTAACTTATCGTAGTATTGGCAAGAATATAGACTTCCTTTAACCTGAGGTTAATTGGCCTGCTCTAGATCACAATGGTGATAGGAGTTCTCTTGGGTTTATAGGTCAGCAGTTTCTGACATTCGGCGTGAATTTTATCACTTGAATTCTCATGAAGTTACCAGCATCTCTGCTTCCACTGCAATTTCCTTTATCTATAACAACATCATAATCCATCTAGACTCACCAAAACCACATGTAGCTGTAATCTTCTTTACGAGCACAGTGCAAAGCCTTTGTGGTTGTCTTTTACATTATAAACAGTGCTTTACTTAAAACAGGAGTAAAAAACAACCTTGAGGAAAATGTCAAATTATGTTAATGGGAATGTACAAAGTCACAAAAATCTTCTTTTTATCAACCATTTTTATTTTATTTTATTTTTAAAATAAATACAACTTATACACTTATTTAGTTATAATAATTAAATTAACTTTTTATTTAAATAAAATTTTTAAAGACTTTATTAAAAATCATGTTAATATAAAGACACTGTATAGTGCAGATATATAGGAATAGTACTTATATAGGTAAAATGTGTTACAAATACTCATTGATATCACAATATTTTGCTAGTATTATTTATGTTATGTTCATTTTGACCCAAGAAAAAAATATCTTAGATGATGTTATTGCATTGAATGAAGACAAATGTATTTATTTAGCTTACACCGTTTGTAACAGCTTCCCAGGTTTATGTTTGTTTGTTTGTTTGTTTTTTTTACAATTTGGGTACTTGAGATTTTTTTTTTCCACCTTTTACCTATATAAGTACATTTGTGGCATTCCCAGTCTACAAGACATTTGCTTATGAATTTCTTGTTAGGCTACCAAATATATTATCAGTTATGGATTCAATGTTTTTTTTTTTTTTTTTATCAACTTGCTTTACTTCAATTAAAATAAAAAAAATGTATTTTTTATTTTGGAACTACATGACCGTAGGCCTCATTGCTCTGAGCTTTTGCATCTCAATTTAAGGGGGAACATTGCCAAAATGATCGACAAACAATGCTTTGTGTTACTTGATTTTTCAAAACTACCACTTCAGCAATTTGAAGAACCTTTTTACACAGTGGAGGCCTTTCCTCTAATTCAGCTACTGAAAAATGATTGCCAACACAAATCTGGGATTTCTCGCATGCCTTTAAATCTTCAACATTTTAAAAATGTTAGATCAAATGACCTTAGAATCAACATTCGGACTTTGCACATACTGACCTATTGTTTTGGTCAGATTCAACCAGAATATATTCTCTACATATGTATCATATTTTCAAGTGCACTACTTCTGTACAATATGTAGTGAGAAGTTATCATTAAAATGTAAATAAATATAACCAGTGCATAACACAGAGTTCAAAGTAATTAACTCAACTTCAGGAATTAATGGCATATCTTGCTCAACAGTAACATTTCATTTGCATAAAAATGTGTCACTTAGTGCCAAAATGCATGTTTAACAAAAATGGGTGCACACTTTAGGGCATTATGTACTTACTTTCTTGATATTTGGAAATTTTAATATTGTTTTTTACCCTGAAGTGCACAGTCAGCAGGAAAGTCTCCCTGGAGCTTTACCAGTCTACTAACACCTGCACTGCTACTCCTACTTCCTTACACTCACACTTTCATTTGTCTTATTTGTCTGTTTATTTCGACGTGTGTTTGTTTGTGTGTGATGGAGACAGAGACAGAGAGAGGGAGAGGAAGAGTGATTAATTGGTGTAGAAGCCCCACAGTCTCTGCTGCAATTTGGCAAATTGTAATTACAATGTTCTGCTTTGAGATATCTATAAAGATGTTTTCAGTTGACTTGAAAAATTCCTGAATTTATTTCAAATATATGCTAAATAGAACTTGAAAAATGGCACAGGTTAAGGAAATATTTATATGTTTAACTGTGATTATATTACATATTACATAATATATATATTATAAAATGTACTTTACGGGGTAAGAATATGCATTTTGTTAAAATTAATTTTGGGTAAATGAAATATATACACATATAAGACATTATAAAAGTATTAAGAAATACTGTACAGTACATGTATGTATATATAACAATGACAATAAATGCAATCTATATTTAGAACTAGTTTTAACCTTCTGAACATATAATGACAACATTAAAACATATGTTGTCATGAATTATTGGTCATACCATTTTTTACAGTGTAGACTAATTCTCTCACAGATGCATTTTTCATTTATCTTTTTGTCTTTGCTATAATTCACAGTAAAAGCCAAAAGAGGGAACAGCAAAGTGTTTTACAAAATAGATGGCTCTTTAGCTATTTTGGCTGTTTCTGCTTAACGCTGTCTTGTGTCACTCTGAGCATTGTCTTCATGCAGGATGGATAGCATGTCTATCCGTCTAACCTACTGAGACTGCTGTTCCACCTGCAAACAAGAACTGACTGTAATGTTCTTCTGGTTCCTTGGCAGAGAGTGCATGTGACGTTATGGGTGGGGGGGCGGAGGGCTGACAGTGCATGTGATGTCCCAGAGGACAGAGAGTGCTTATAACATCATACACTGAAAAAAAGAATATATCAATTATTTTAAGGTATGTGGTTGCAAACTATTTATTTTAGCTACATTTAAATAAACAAATTTAGTTGAAAGTCAATGAATCATTTTTCAGTGTAGAGTGCTCATGAGGCTGACTGCTGATCCTCAGCCACAGTCATGTCTATCTAAGCGTCCAGACATGCTATTAGTGGAAACAGTGCAAATGGATTCACTGACTCGTTACTGCACAGAGGATTTTCCTTTTAATTATGGTTAAGAAATGCCTCTGGTCTTTTTAGTCATTGGTCAATAGGCAGCAGCTCCTAACAAAAGAACCGCATTGACTTTATTTGCAATTGCACCTGCTTGGAGTAGTATTTCTGCTTGATATAGTATTGATATAGTATGTATAATAGGTGCAGTATGCCTATATATATTTTGATCAGAAGTGATGGTTTAAAGTTAAAGCGGCTTAATCATTGATTTGTTTTCAACTGTGTCAACTGGACTCTCATTCTGACGGCACCCATTAACTACAGATGATCCATTGGTGAGCAAGTTATGTAATACTAAATTTCTACACATCTGTTCAATGAAGAAATAAATTCATCTACATCTGGGATGGCCTAAAGTGTGAGTAAATAATGAGCAAATTTTCATTTGAGTGAAACAAAAAAAAAGTCTTGTAACAAACATAGTAAAAAATAAGTGACAACAGAACTCAATGTTGATTGTTTATTATGTCTTAATGTTACCCTGCAGTATTCCAAAATAGTACGTTTGAAAATAGAACAAAACACACGTACTATTTTTTAACCAAAGCGACTTACATTGAAGATAAACATCTGTTCAGTTGGCATTACCTGGGAATCGAACCCATGACCTAACCGTTTCTACCATGTGCTACTATTCGAGCTACAGCAACACTGTAGGTCGTTTTATTGTCACTTTTGGTCTGAACGTGGACCTACAGTACTCAATTTGCATCCTAATCTTCCATCGGAGGTTTAAATGTTTCCTTCTTATTAATCTGCCAATATAATAAATTACTTCAAATGCATGAATCCATAGACACATTTCATCCAATCTGTCTGGGTGCTCAAATCACCCTCTTTAACTAAAACACACATACACGGGCGCGCGCACAGCAAAAGAGAAGAGAAGAGAGAGAGAAGCTTGGGCATTCCCTCACATTCCACTTGACAGATCAGCGCGGTGAAGCTGCTGCTCCTGTAGAGTGGAAGAACGACATTTCTCCTCCGCGCTTGAGGAGGATTCATCACAAGAACACAATGCAGGTGAGGAATCGATCATACCTATATCCCCAACGGCTGTCTTTAAAACAATAAATAAATAAACTAACAATGTGGCATCAAGCGGCAAGTAGGAATAATATAGGATATATTTAATTAATAAATAATATTTATATATTTCATTTATATATATATATATAAATCTGCTTGCATTTATAATATTTTTATTTTCCGATACGATCACTCGCCGAGCTGATAGTTATATAATTCACTGGAACTGTAGCTCGCCTCGCGCGTCCCCAGAGCGCGTCAGGTCGCGGTGTCAGTCATCGCGTTCGTTTAAGTTGGATCGCAAATAATGTGTATTATTATATAGGCTTCAATTTATCATTATTCTATCGGTTATGATGACTGACTCTCCACCGCACTTGTAGACTTCTAATAGAGATGCTTCTCGCGTGCGCGCTTCAAAGCCGCTGAGTGCCCCTGCAATGTAGTCTAATTCTCACGGGTGAAAAATCTCTTCAGATGGAAATGACATGCTCTTTTAGTGAAGAGGGGAAAACACGGGGAGTTAGAGGAATGAAAAGTTGTGCAAAAACATACGACTGGGTCGACTGAGGTCGCGTAAATTTAGAGAGAATTGCGCGCAAGCCTCTATAGATAAGAGGCTTATTCCCAGATTTGATTTATTTTCCCCCTTTTTCCCCCTCGATTTCATGTCCTGTTGGTTTGGGGAATCTAAGCACACCGAATGTTTTGAGCGTTCTCCGAAACCGAAATCCAGTTTGTTTTTCTTTTAATGATTGGGATGATGTGCAGATTTTGCTTTGGACCTCAAGGATTATCTAATATGATGAACGGATGGCTTCATGCTGTTGACTCATGTTTGTGAGTCAGAGGGTTTCAAACTGATGAGTTCTGAACCTTGTGGTGTATGATGGCTTCTAGCTGTGAGAATCCTTCTCACTCACCGCATGAAAGGTTTGACATTTTAGAGGTACAATCATTTGTTTATGTCAGCTTTGAAATAATTGTGCGGATTAAATTCTGTTATACTCCAGGAAGCAGTCCAGTGCGCTTCCTGAGAGCTTTGATCTAACATGTAAACACTAGATTTGTCATTGTTTTCTGATGATAATGAGTAGTATGCTTTGTTTTGAGACAACTGATTTGTTTCTGAAGGGGGCAGAAATGGCAAAATATTCATGCATTAAGTGGGAGTCATCGGGTAGTTTTCACTCATTTTCTAAATAAATTACTCCTACATTTTTTGTTTCTGTCTTGATTTCTTCAATACTTCAGACTTGAGATAGTCCACCCAAAAATAACAATTATTAGATTAGATTGTCCCAAACCAACCAGGGGGAAGTTGTGGCCTAGTGGTTAGAGAGTTTGGTTCCTAACCCTAGGGTTGTGGGTTTGAGTCTCGGGCCAACAATACCACGACTGAGGTGCTCTTGAGCAAGGCACCGAACCCCCAACTGCTCCCTGGGTGCTGCTGCATAAATGGCTGCCCACTGCTCCGTGTGTGTGTGTGTGTGTGTGTGCACAGTGTGTGTGTGTTCACTGCTCTGTGTGTGTGTGCACTTTGGATGGGTTAAATGCAGAGCACAAATTCTGAGTATGGGTCACCATACTTGGCACCTCACTTTCACCATTTTGACTTTATTTCTTCTTTTGCAGTCCCATTTGTAGACATTTAAGTGGTGAAGGTCTTCAAAATCTAGGTTGTAAATTTCTCTTTGGTAAAAACTGCATTCTGACATTGACTTCTCCCAATGTTGGTGCACACTCAGATGATGCCACTCTGGGCAACCGCCTGCCTAAAAACAACCCTCATAAAAAATGCTCATATTAATATTGTTTTCTTGTTTCTAGTTAAAATGTCCAAAAAAATGCATTTAATGCTAGCCTCCAGGGTGAAAAAAAAAGTATTTTTTGCTTTATATAGGTACAATTATCTGCCAGTGGGGTAAGTAAAATGCTCTCGTTTTAAGATTTTACTTACCCCACTGGCAAATAATTAAACTTGTTTTAATTAACATGCAGACACAGAGAGAGAGAGAGAGAGAGAGAGAGAGAGAGAGAGATGTGGTTTTGAAGAATGATCATGATGCTGTTTTAAATACAACAAAATCATATAATGCGCAGAAATTATGAAATTGCCAAATGCAGTAATTACCAACCCTGGAACAGAGAGAATAGCTTCAGTTTTAACTGATTTGATTTAAACAGTTTGTTTTCTCTGAATTATAACAGTTGTCAAAACTCATCTATCACAGCACAGATCATAATCTAAAACAGGGATTTTTAAACTGGGGCCCAGGGTCCATCATGGGGCCACAATTAGTGTTAAGGTATTTATGGAACATTTTGGACAAGGTTGGGGTGGAGTTAACAAATATATCTAAATAAATAAAAGTAATACAAATAATATTGTAATACAATATTATGTAATATAATACAAACTAAATATTTGACAAATTTTTATTCATAAATATAATTTTTCACTGTATAAACTCCAGAATGGGGTTCCTCACATTTGGGTTTCAGTGTCATCTAAATGGCTGAAAACCCCTGGTCTGACAGACATCATTTTCAACAGCGCTGCTCTCTAATCTTTCTTGCGGTTGCATATGTTCAGACTTGCTGGCTTAACGGCAGTTTGACATAATGACAGAAACTACTGTGACACCAATTCAGAATATTTTCATTTTTTATGTGAACTGTCATTTGCTTAAAAATATGACATTGGGCTTTGTGAGAGAGGGATTCTTCAGATTGTTTCTGCTCTATAAAGACTGTTTTAATTTTAATATCGATAATCAAAACATCTTTCATCTGTGTCCATAGATGTCATCAAATTGTATGTCAGGGCCATGTTGCCCTCAGTTACTGGCACATAGAAACCAAACCCCATTCTTCAGCCATTCACACCAAATCAATTAGTATAGATTAGGTTCTTTCATTAAGGGCAATTCAATGTCCCCTCACACACACAACTGCACAGAGGCCTGGTCTCAATAGGGTCCAGGTGAGTGAGAAGCTGAATAATAAATAATTTGGGGTGGTGTGTAATCCATATTACTGCTAAAGTGAAAGGGGAAGGAAATGCCTGGAAAGGGGAACAGAACAGAGCCGCTGTGAACCAGAGCTGGCGCTACCGACACTGGCAGGGCTCATTTATCCTCTGATGAACATGATTGAAAGTGTTCGGTGTCAGGTCAGTGCTTTCCCCTCTGTTTACAAGCGAGCACATGTGTCATGAGCTAGCAACAGTGAATAAGATTGCTTAGGTGCTGTTTGAGGAACATGAAGCTTTCGAGCCACGTTGTAGTCCTTTGATTAAACTGAAAGAGAACTTTATTTTGGCCTGCTTCACTTGTAACTGAATTGGCTGGCTGCAGTGTGCTGTCTGGACTCGCTTCTCTGAGTTTTAATCAGTCTGTGGGTCTGAATTTTAAGTCAGTGTAAGCTTAGAACCTGGAACAGTGATACATGCCACCCTGGATTAAAAAAGAAACATAAACTGGAAGAATGTAGATGGAATACTAAACTTAGTATCAGCGAGTGCAGTATAGGCCAGAGGGCTTCCTGAATTAATGTTGGTGTTTTCAGTGTATGAGCAGTGAGATACAGTAAAGATGCAACACACTGTTACTTGATATTAATGATGATATTATAGGGCTATTTTACACACAGAACATGCACATGGCAAATAAACACGGTAGATGCTCAATAATTGAACAAATTAATATTACAACCACATTATAAAATGCTTCTTTCCTAGCCCAGATGGTGGCACAGACATGACACAAGGCCTGGAGATGTATGATATAAGATTCATCAGCCATGTGTCACTAATTATGATAAATATGCTACTGTACTCAGATCAAACAAATAAAAATGTGTTGTGTTTTCACGTTAAAGCAAAATCTCCTTCATCTGTTGTCTTTTAATGTAGGAGGATCGACCTGCCGGCTGTTAGAAGTAGATGAGAAATGGTGCGTGTTCTCCATTGACTCTAACCTGTCCCTGTAGACCCATTATCAACAGACCTGCGCGTACAGCTGGGCAAAGACAGCATGCCAAAAGCATTATTGAAACAGGTTTTTTAAAAGTGTACCATTCAATAAACAGTGTTCCTCAGAGAGGCACCATTTGCTTTGCATCAAATATGCATGGAGTTCAAACCAATAAACATATTTTGTTTCATGCATGTTTATGTAGATTCTTAATGCATGTAAATATGTATATATTTCCACACACACACACACACACACATATATATATATATATATATATATATATATATAGACACATATAATCCTCAGGCAAAAACATTTACAGTCCAAAAGAATGCAATTTCCCTCCACCTACAATCACTGCCAGACCTGAGACTCAAACACACACACTTTGGGTTACAAGTCCTCTTCTCTAACCATTATGCATGACTGCCCTATATGAACAAATTTTTATTTTTGGGTGAACTATCTCTTTATGTGAGTCTTATGATGGCAAATGTAATCTATATGTAAAACTACGAAAAACAACTCTATACAGTATATAATTAATTATCCAACAATAGCCAATATGATAAATAAATAAATAATCTACTTAAGTCCATTTAGTACTGATATATTGTGGCTCTCTAAAGACATTGAAGTGAAAATGCTGGAGGACTTATGCATGCACAAATGGATGAAATCGCTTGGAGCCATTTGTGCATACAAACAAGGTACACTGCCCAGAACAATTGCTTTCACTGCCCCCAACTGTTCCCTGCAGCGACACACACTCATTCACACGCTCACACATACACTGTAATAAATAGATATGCTCCCCTAGAAGACCTGCATTCCTACCCAGACATGCATATGGAGCTGCCATCCACCCACTCACAGATGCACCAGCTCCATAAAGCACAGAGAAGCATGCGCTTTCTCTTTTTCCTCACTTCGCCGCCACAGAGACACACAGCCACAAATAGCATCCCAGCACCTTCACGCACCAAAGCTACACAACTCCCCTCCTGCTGACTAATAAGGGTTACTGTAGACATGCTCGTCCACTATTACATGAGCGGAGGAACGTCAAGATGGATCCTCTCTGAAAAGGGCATTACTCCCTTTGTGTGGAATCACGGACGAGGCATTTCTCCGGAGGCAGGGGCACGCAGATGCATCCGAACGTTTCATGAAAGAGGAGAGGAAGCTTTGAAATCAATCCCTTTTCTGTCCCTTCGTACCCATCTGTGTGTCTCTAAATCTTCACCTTGGGAACAGCAAAGTCTGTTTTCTCTGTTTTCCGTCCAACTTTTCAATCAGTCTCTCATTTAGGCCGACAAAACAATGCCAGACATCTCTCAATCCAGTCAATCGGCGATCAATTAGGATAAGGTCTTCTGAGATTCCAAGTCCACCATCAGGATTTAGAGGCTTTCCGTGTCAATTAATTTGGTCTAATCCTGAAGGACGGAGACGGATTGAAATAAACTTGTGCTAAATAACAGAGCGGATGTTTCGTAAGGGGATTTTACAGGTTGCTAAAACCATTCGAAATCCAAAATTCCACCATTGTTTTTTTCTGGGAAACTGATTCTACTTATAAGTGCTTTTCCCTTGAAGATTTGACTATTAAATGTTTAATCTCAGAAAGGAGATTTTGTGCTTTAATTTTTATATACATTATAGGGTTTGGGTGGTCCTGAGCTGGGACGATTGATGGAGCAGCATGCTTGTGGTAGATCAGAGGGATTAAATAAGAGACTGGATGTAACACGGCAAAACTCACATTCTGCATTTGATATTTAGAGAAACACTGTGTCACTCTTATGTGGTAACAGATCCTGGGTACAGAGAGAACAGAGAGTCAGAGAAAGGAACCGGGGAAATTGTGTGCAGAAAAAGAGATAGGGAGGTTGTTTTTAGGAAAAACAATACAGAAACGAGTGAAGAGGAGCAAGGAGGGTAAGATGAAGAGATATGGTATCTGGCATCAGGCGTGGGAGGACAGGAAGTGAGTCTGGGAAGGGAGAGATTGACAGCAAAAGATATTGAGTGGGAAAGGCAGATGGAGTTGGAGCAGGTATCAGGAGGAATAAAGGAGAGGGAAATAGATCGCGGAAGATGGAAAGATTATGTGTTACTTTCAGCTTTATTTCGTGAGTGTGAGTTCATCTCTGCACAAAGAAGATGAGCGTAGTGTATCATTTACAGTACAGAGACTGATGGCAGGGATCGCGGAGCAGCAGGTGTGTGTGAGCTGATTGCGGGATCTTTCTCTTTGTCTCTCTGTCTCAGGGGAGAATGTGCACAGGGTGGTCTCAGCTAAAAATAAACTCCTACATGTCTGTGGGACTCATTCTGGAGCTTGAGGGCCCATCATTTAGAGCTGCAACAAGTCAGGACTAGATGCCAATCAAAGTGACTAGTAATAGACTGATTTATGAGGCAGGCTACTTTTTAGCTCATTTGAAGAAAAACTTGGCTGATACTCATGCCAGCTCGAGCCGTTTAACACTAATCCACAATATCTGGAAATAATTTTTTTTTAGACAACCAATAAACAAACTTAAGCAACTGAATAAATGTAATAGGTCTGCAAATAGATTCATTAAATCAATATCAATAATTTGCGATTTGTTGTTCAAATGCAAATTTTTTGAGTTTCAGTAATATTAAAATTCTTAATTACATTATAGTCAATATTGCTGATATTTAGTCCAACAGCACTGAGACTTTTTATTTTTTTGTGAATCTTTGAGCAAGATACATTGTTATGCCAATAGGTGGCAACATGTCAGTAAAGTGATTCAAAAATGCTCAATCATAAAAAATTAAAAAATTAAACCGATATATCACGAGTCATTTAATCATTCACTTAACCAATTCTTTCAAAAATGCTGAATCTTTCAGAAACGAAACAAGTTCTATGAATGAGTAATTGAATCATTCACTCAATGATTTGTTCAAAAGCTTGAAATCATTTGGACAGTAATACCTTCTGATTGCTGGGATACATGCTGTGAATGTTTGCCACTATTTCTGTTTTTGGGGTAAGGCAATATTATGTCTAAAATTTAAGCTACCCAATATTAACTTATTGTTTTTGAGCCTTACTTAAAATGAAACCACACTGGTATGTTCTTCTGAATATTAGCTAGTTATCTTGCTTGTTTGGTGTCGCGTACATACAGGCAGTGAGATTAAAAATCTCATATTGATGATTAATAACCAGTCCGTATGTGGTTTTATCCCTTGATCACTTGAATCCTTAAAAATTGTTAGCAAGCTCTTATATAACAGTTGGAGTAATAGTTTGTTGTTGTTTAGTTAGTTGAGCATGTTTATGTGGAGGGTGGTGAATATCTCATGCGTGATCTGAAGAAGCACTTACTGTACATCACAGAGCCCTTGACTTGTACTGAATAATTGATTCATCTAGCAGCATCCCTTCCTCACTTTCTCTCTCTCTCACTCCTTCTTAGTGTTTAAGGTGGAAGTCATAACAGCCCTTTGAAAGACCGAAGCCTTTAGGCTTGTCTTGAGTCGAAGGGGCTGTGGTGCGTTAAGGCGGAACATAAAAGCCGACCTTATATTACAAGATACAGCACTATGACTTATAAAGCCTGGCAGAGTAGAGCTATCTTTTGTTATCTCCCCACTCTGCTATTCTTTGCCCTCCTCTGTCCATCATTAGGTTTTTTGTATTACAAATACAAAAAAAAAACAAAGTCACTTGGTTACTCAAGGGCTAGAGTTTCCTCTCAAGGACATGTTTGATGGAAGGAGATTGTCGTGACCATTAATTCCACATGCTCAAGCATCAGGTTCACCACGCATGATAACATTTGAGCTTACATTTTACTGTAATGTCATCTGAAAGGCAACAGTGACCACCCACTTATTCATCCAGACATAATATAGTACTGCTAAAGTAAGGATCTATTCACATGAAACACGTTGTGCAATCCACTGTGCTGCTTTTCCATTGTGTACAATACATAGACTAGACAGATGTGTTTGGCCATTAAGCTCTCGACTTTTTCTATGTCTTGCACAAGACACGACGTCCTAAAAATACAATGGTTCCGTTAAAAGAAGTTCACCTTTAAGAAGACTCTAGACCTCAAGCTTTTTTTATTTTTATTTTATTTTATTTTTTTAGTTCCCTGTTTCTCATGTTTGTGTTCCAGTGCTCTGATTTTATTGGTAAACTTGTGTTGGACGGTTGAACTTGCATCTTGCGTCTTATGCTCATTCTCACAGGTTTCTGAAAATGCAGCACTCCGGATAAAATAAGTTCAATGCACCTCTATACCTTTTGGGAAGTTTTTCTGTTTCCCTGCCCTGTTATTCATTTAGGTTTCTATGTGACTTGTGCTAGATGGATGTGTTTGACCATTGTGCTCATGTCTTGTGGCATTTTGCTGTGTTGTGTGCATGAGCACAATGTTTTTAGAAGACTGTGTCAAGTTAAAAGTTAAAGCATCTCTAGTCCTTGCTTTTTTCACGTGACTACCCAGTGTCTCGCATTTTGTGTACCCACTGCAGAGGTTTTCCCACTGTTTTGCTATGTAAACATAAATGCTAAATAGACGTCTTTTGCATTGTCTTGCATATGACACTGTTCTAAAAATGCATCACTCAAGTTGAAAGAAATTCAGCTTCTCTAAACCTTGTGTTTTTGACTATTTCAGTGTAAGAACATAAGGAAACTCAGGTCCTACGAACTATAAAGTTATAGGAGTGACACTACATTTAAATTTAGAAAAGAAAGATACACATAAAGACATCATAAACAACTAGTTGTTCAGTTTGAATCCATACACACTGCATATCATTTTGTAAAGGCGGTTTTCAAAGCCTGAATTGTTTTGGCAGTTAATCCACCTTGAACAATGCGGTTGTCACTCCTGTAAATTACTCAACTGTGTGTATAGAACAAGATTAAGCTCCAAAAGGTCAGATGACAACCGAATACAGCTACAGTGTGTACATGGTCACACAGTGCTTCATAGTTGTGGGTGGGCGTTTCCATGGTAACAGCGACCTGTCTGATTGATGAGAGCTCTTCAGAACTATGGGAAATGTAGTTTTTCCACTAGGAAATTGGATATTAAATGTGGTGAAAAAAAAGGAATCATGGTTTGTATCGTAGGTCAATCAATTTCTCTTTGTAGAAAACGAATGAATGTAGATTTAAACTTTTGCTTTCGTAACGGTACCATTTCCTTCTATACAACAATGTCGGATCAAGGAACGCTGATGATACAAATGTAGTAATTGATTATATCATCAGAGAAAGGAAAAGGAAACATCTTGCATGCTCTTAGACTTAACTGTCGTTCTGCTCATGGAAGCAGACTCAAGAGCAGAGAACATTATGCATGTTTGATGGTGTTTTAATGGAGCACACGGTCTTCTCCAGTGGGTCGTCCTTCCCAGCACATATGTGGCTCCACTCTCATTAATTATGTAGATTGACCCAGCATTTAATCTATATGTGGTCAATACTAAGCACTGGTTACAACAGAAGGTTAAAGAGAACTGTCTTAAGTTTTAGCTCAGAATAGCGTACTACTTTTACTATTTTTGCAGTGTGCACAGTATGCTAATGTTTTGTGTGCTAACAATACCCTAAAGACCTTATACATATGCAAAAATGTGCAGTAAACAACAGTAGTTGACAATGTCATTCGCTCGACTTCACCTTCCATTTTCAGTGTAACTGAATCAGAATTATCAACCATGCATTCATAATGCATTCACATACTATTTATTTATATATATTTTAGAAGTAGTAGGCTGTACTGTATATACTGCACAATATTCAGTTCCCGTATTCTAAACATACAGTTTGTGGTGGATTGCATCTTTTGCTTTTACTAAAAGATTTGCCTCCAAGGTATTCCCTGGGAATCAAACCCTTGGCCTTGGTGTTGCCAGAGCCATGCTTTACTGTCTGAGCTACAGAAACAGTGTTTTTAAATGTGTCTGTGTATTTGTGTGTGGGATTCTGAGGTTCTTTAGTTCATGTTTTTTAATGGTGACTCTGTACCTGATCTAATGCAGGAATCTTCCCTTTCCTCTGAATAAAAGGGTCTCCCTCGGGCTTTAATTATACGGTCGTGCCTATGTCTGCTTCCCTGGCATTAAATGCTAAACAAGGACATGTTTTGTGTTTTTGTAAATATGTTGAATGAAAGAGTGATTGGAATGTGTGTGGAGTTGTTGAGTAAAAGTATAAAGGATGAAATGAGAAAATGAGATGAGGTGTACAACTTGCAGCCATGTTGGTAGGTTGTTGTGGGTGGTTTCCAGCCAGTGCTATTAATGTTGTTTTGTTTATGAACGAATTAGAGCTCTTGAATGAATCTATTAAGAGAATGTTTTTGTTCACGCCCATGCACTGACTCATGTTTTTGGTTCATTGTAGTGAGAGCAAACAGCATTTGAGTGCAAAAGAGCATTTCATTGAACAAATGCTGCCAAATATGGTAAAATATCAAAATATGCCACCATTACTCAACAATTTGCTGTTGATATTTTTCATGAACTGAAATGATGTCAATCAAGAACAAGCTAAATTGAGTTTCCAAAAAGAACCTTCTTCTTATTAGTGCGAAGAATACTTTATAATCTAAAGAATATTTATGACTATAAAGAACCTTTTGTCCAATGAAAAGTTTTCCATAGCTGTTAAAGGTTCTTTACTCAACCATTAAGGTGGTGGAGTGGAGTTAGTTTACTACCAGAATTAGAAATTCAGCCACATGTCTTCTAAGATGTTGATGTCTCTTTTTCTTAAATCAAAAAGTAATTAAAGTTTTGGAGGAAAACATTGCAGGATTTTTCTCCATGTACTGGACTAAATAGCACCCAACTGGTTGAAGGTCCAAACTGCAGTTTCAGTGCATCTTCAAAGGGCTCTACATGATCCCAGTTGAAGAATAATTATCTTATCTTATATACTTCTATACTTTTTAATTTAGAGTTAATTCTCATCTTGCACTAGCTCTGGGATGTGCATCCACAACTTTACACATTGTGCAATAGCGTTGGAAAAGTCATCCGAGATTACTTTATTGTTATTTCAGTTCAAAAAGTTAGTGTAGGGTGAAGAACTTCATACGAATGTTCAAATAAAAAATGTATTTGTTTTGAATTCATGATTTGCTTGTTTAATGTGTTTTTATAATGCTTACATTTTAAGTTTTGTTTTATTGTATGATGTCCTTGAGTGTCTTGAAAATAAAAGGTATTATTATTATTATTATTATCTCATGTTCTCCTCTAACTTCAAAATTGTCTGACATTGTTGTTTAACTTTTTTAAAAAGGTGTTTGCCTTTCTTTGCACATTTATTTTGCAAACTCTTTGTGTACTTCCGTCTATGTCACACGTTTCCTTTTCATCGTGCAAAGTCAAGCTACTGCAAGATGAGCATTTGTGGTTAAAAAGTATATAGAATTATTATTATTCATTTTTTTAATAGCCAATCATATTCCTCGGCTGGGATCATGTAGAGCCCTCTGAAGCTACACTGAAACTGCAATTTAGACCTTCAACCCATTAGCCGCCATTGAATCCACTATATAGAGAAAAAGCCTGGAATGTTTTCCCCAAAAACCTTAATCTCTTGTCACCTGAAGAAGGAAAGACATCTTGGATGACATGAGGTGAGCTGACCATCAGGACGTTTTTATTCTTGAAGTTAACTAATCCTTTAAAAACTCCTTTATCTAGTCTCTGAAATATATGAGATTGTGCTCTGAGTAATGCCGTATGTGTTGCTGTGGTCACTTGGATGTTGTTAGGTTGTTGCTAATTAGGTAAGTCAAAAATGCCTGTATGATTTTTTTTCTTCTCATTTTGGTTTCCCTTTTTTTTTTTTACACAAGAGGTAAGAATTAACAAATAGAAACAAGATGAATTTTCTCAAATAAGGGCACAATATAGTAAAGTGCATAGTGAACTTAACACATTGCCTTTTTGTTTGCTTTAGTCTGCATTAAATTAGCTTTTGATGCATTTGTGAATTTATTTTATTCCTTCACCTGTGTCATTTAATCTTTCCACTCACTGTTGCTCTTACTTTCTTATTCCTCTCTTTTTCTCCCTCTACTTTCCTTTTTTCACTATGTATTTTTCTTTCTCTCCCTCCCCGATGAAATGCACAGAAATATCTATGCAAATTTCTCCCCGTCCAAAATGGTCTTATATTATCTCTGTATTGTTCAATAACCCTCCATTCTCTCCCTCATTTCCCCTTCATCTGTTTTCTTCACTCCTCCACTCTGTCTTCCCTTTCTTTTATTGTTTTTTTCTGTGCTCATTATGCTTATTGGCGTCAATGTATCTAAAATCCAGTGGTGGATTTCTTCCCCTTACAGTATGTTATACTCTCTATCTGTTCTGCTGCTCCTCTCTCTCTTTCTCTCACTCTGTCTCTCCTTTTCTATTTATATCTCAGCATGGTGGGAGTGTTTGGTCAGAACGTTTACACTACTCTATTTGCCTCCCCACTAAAAAAAATGTATCCTCCTCTCCTGCTTCCTTCATCTCGTCCTCCTGTAGCAATGGGGCATGTTCTGAAATCCGTCAGTTTCAGGTGGTCGACGGCACCCACAAATGCTGCTAGATCAATAAATAATTCGGTGTGGTATTAAAGTGTGCATGTGGTTGTGTCTAAGCATGTACCCATACACATGCCTGTGCTTCACAGTGAGTGTGAACTGAATAGTGTGTGTGTGTGTGTGTGTGTGTGTGTGTGTGTGTGTGTGTGCGTGGGGAGATGAAGAGCAAGGCAGACAGTGTTGGGTCAATTAGAGGGATCGAGAGAGATTATCATTGGAAAGTAGTATTACGATTATCCCACGGCTGAGGCATCATGGGAAGGTTTGGGAAAAAATGAACTGAGCGGATAGAGCTACTAAAAGCTCTGAATGGCCCACACATTTTTATTATGTGTTCGCTTCTCTTGACAATTTGTCTCCTGTCAAATTTAAATGAGCTTTATTTGCATGACTGTGTGGTAGCAAAATGTTGCAAAAGCATAATAATAACCATTACAAGGCACTGACCGGGCGGCTTTTCAGTATTCAGAAATATATTCAGTAATTTTAATGCACACTATTTTTGAATAATTAGGTTTCCCAAAGCCTGCCGTCAGAATTTTTTATTTATTTGTTTATTTATTTTTTTTGATCCTATGAGAGATTCATTTCCATGAATCAATCAGACTCAAAGCTTTAATATTTTTGCCTCATCACAGTCTTAAAGTGTTTCTTTAAATTTTTTAGTAAATATTAATATTGTTTATATAAATATTGCTGTTCATTTATTGAAATTTTAGTGAATCTAAAATGAAACTATCTAACTTTCATCCTTCTTTTCATGGTCAGAAACTATTAAAATTGTTTTGCTTTTACTACCTTTAAATGTTTGATTCCTAGACACTTATAGACATAGAAAAAAAAGCACGTGTGTGTATGCGTGTGTTTATAATGTAAAAAAATATTTTTTCTTTATAAATAATGTTTTTTTTTTTACTTTGTTATTCATCAAAGAAATCCGAAGAGTGTTTTAAACAATGATAATAAGTTAATGTCTTGAGCTGTAAATCAGCATATTTGAATAATTTCTGAATAATCATGTGACACTGAAGACTGGATCAGTGATGCTGAAAATTGCGCTTTACCATCACAGGAATATATTATGCCTTTATAAGAGTTAAATTGTAATATTATTCACCAAAATGACAGTTTTTACTGTTTTGATCTGAATGAGGAATTTTACTTACCCCAAACATTCTGTAAATACTGATATTGAGGAATTTGGGTTATTTCAACAAGCTCTAGTGTGCAACGTTGCAAAAGAAAGAACATATTTTAAAAAGTTGGCACGTTTGTATGTTGTCTGTTAGATTGGCTTTCTCACCAGAAGGGAAAGGTCTGAATAGTATTATGCTTTAATTCAGCAGAACAAATATGATGCCAATGTGTCTCTTTATTCTAATTTAAAGTCGTTCTAATACCTAATTTGCCATTTCTATCAGTAACCCAGTCATTAATCCCGACGACAGTTTTAATGTGGCGAGAGCAGCGGCTCTTCCATTTTTAATTTAGCCGATTACGCTCTCTGTCATGATTGAACAGCCCCTCTTTTCCAGCGTCTCACCACAGCAGCTGACTGATGTGTCATTTTCTTTGACAGTCTCTCTCTCACCTGGTATTTAGCTCAGCTTTATCTCTATAAGAGCCCTCTCAGGATGATGACGGCCTTCTTTGTGAGTTTATGAAGAGCGAGGCAGCTCTCCAACATCTACCTGCCATGCTCTTGTGTGTGCATGTGAAGAGGCTTTTGTCTTACCATTTCCTGCTCTCTTGCACTCTGCCGATCTTTTATTGATGGGGTTTTTATATATTTAGAGTCTGAATAATTGAGTGCCGAAAGAAGAATGAGCGGCGCTCTACTGTGCAGGAACGAGGTGAAGTACAGTATGTGTCGGGGCATTCCTTTAGTAAACAAGACCCGTGCTGGTTTTTAAAGCGTGATGGTGACAGCTGTTTCATCATGAGGTAATCACTAGAGGCTGGGGTTAAACTGGACTGGAATAATCCGGAACCACTTCCACCACCAAATTACATTTATGGTCATTTTATTTATCCATTCCATACATGTGTTTGCTCCAGTCCAGGTTTTGTTGGTTTCAATACAGGTGATCCTGCAATGAGCTGAAATAACTCACAGGGGCTTTGAAATGCCACATTTTCCCATTCATTTGTTCAGATGTCCGTATTTCTTCTCACTTGCTTTCTTTCATCACCTATCAAAGGTCACCTGGGAATTAAACAGTGTGTTCAGTATTACATAACCCAATTGCAGGCCCTTCCGGTCACTATTCTGCCGTGAGAATTGTTCTTTGGTGGAGAATGCAAGTGGTGCATATTGCTGTATAATTCAGTTTACTCTGCTATTATGTAAAATGTGACCATCCTCAAAAGTTTAGGGTTCGTAAGACTTTTTAATAATTTTCTATGTCTCTTATGCTCCCAAAGGCTGCATTTATTTGTTCAAAAAACAGTAATGTTGTAAAATATTCTTGAAATTAAGAGTGATTGTTTTCTATTGTAAAGTATGTAATTTATTCCTTTGATAGCAAATTTCATTCAGTGTCACATGATCCTGTCAGAAATTATATATGATGATTTGCTTATAATTGATTAATTTCAATGTTATAGTTATTTTACCTATACAAAATATTTATTTATATTGCAGACTGATATTTCTTATTATGTTAATGTATTTTTGTGATCATAACTGGTTTACTGTATTCTTCAGCTTCTACTTATATACAGTAGCAGCTAATGAATCAGATTTCTTGCACATTCACAGAAAATAGCTTACTGCTGCAGAACAGTGTGATAATGGTTATGTATTGTATGCATTGTTCAGAGCCAGGGCCGGCGGTACTGAGGGCCCACAATTTTATCTACCATGAGAGAGTCCTTGAGAGAACATTACCTTTGAGTCATGACAGATAAGGGGACGTCCTACAGGGGCTACTTCCCTTTGCTGCCTGATCACAGTTACAGTATTGCAACAAGATACTACAGAGTGATGCTGATTGATCTTACAGTATTTAAATACTTAGAATTTAGTTTGACGGTAATTTGTTTTTTAAATGTATTTAATGCAGTTCTCATTCAGCGTTATTTCTCTTAAAGGGATAGTTCACCCAAAACTGAAAATTGCCCCAAGATTTACTCACCCTCAAGCCATCCTAGGTGGATACGACTTTCTTCTTTCAGATGAAATCAAAGTTATACAAAAAAAATGTCCTGGCTCTTCCAAGCTTTATAATGGAAGTGAATCGGGGTTGAGATTTTGAAGCAAAATAAAGTGCATCCATCCATCATAAAAAGTACTCCACACAGCTCCTGGTGTTTAATAAAGGCCTTCTGAAGTGAATCAATGCATTTGTGTAAATAATATATTTCTAAAACATAATCTCTAGTGGCCAACAGTGGAACTCAGTGGATCTCAGTGTAACTGAGTGGCCAAATATGACAAAAAAATCAGCAATGCATTTGTTCCTCTCAACTTTGCAAAAATTATCAATAAGAGTGAGCAGCGCCTACAGAGTGCAAGCTTAAAGGAATGAGTCGCTCTTAATAACAACATAAGACATCTTCACACAGCACCCACAATGTGAGAGAAAACAACGCTAGTTTTTAAAAAAAAAACAAGACATAAGGCAATTTCTTCAACAGTGGAAATGTCAGCGAGTGTGGAGAGTATGTGATTAATAGTTAAGATCTGTTGCAACCGTGATTTAACATTCTCCCTGTATTGTTGTGTGTGATTCATTTCTGAATGTCCAATCCTAGATAAACAAGTAACAACACTGTGCAGAAAATGGTCCGCTTGAAAGATGCATTTGTTAACCTTATCGTTCAGTAGAAAGCTATTTTGCACTCAAGCATGTTTTGGGACTGTCACAAGATATTTCTTCTGGAAATGTAATCATGGTGTTAACCACGACCATGTGAACCAATAATACGCTTTATGAAATCGCTGTTCAAAGCAATACTGATATGGCTTCAGAAACAACTGGTTTTCATTACTTGTTGAGATGCTGAAATGAATCTTGGTTGGAGTTAGTATTAATCGAAAAATGAAATGGAGGAATGTTGTGAAAGAAGGAGACATAAATCAAACTATAGTGTAACTATACATTCTGCCAAAATACCATAGTTAGTAGTGCATTTATTGTTACTATTTATTCTATACAAATAAATAAATAAATAAATTCAAATGAAATCAACTAACTTTATGATGATTGTTGCTAGTGCCAAGTGACCAGTTTTACTGTGATAATAACAGGTATTTTTGGTAGGAATTATGATTGCTATGATAGAGTTTCGTCATTGTTAGAGAAAACATTTAAATCAACATACCATTTTATTCCAGTCATATAACAGTCTCAGATGTTAAAACTCCCTATATCTCATTTTTAATTTATAATAAGAACTCCTAGTTCTTATGACGTGACAATAATGGGATTCTAAGAAAGAGTGTATAATCTCTAATGACAGATCATTTGATGACATAATTTCTGATGATGTCATAATCTGCCAGTGCTCTGTTATGACGTCAGTGTGTCTGATGGAAGGGCACATTATATTTTTCATATGGTTTTAGTATTTTGGCGGCAAGCTAAGGTTTAGATTCAGAGGTTAATAGGAAATCTTTCTATGTTTTCCATATGTGCAACATGCCGCATGATAATTTATCATTTTGTGTGACGTATTGTGCTTTTTTCCCGAAATAAACAACCCGAGGACTATAAAAGCTAATTTTAGATGCATAGACTGATGTAAACATAATTTATGCACATCTCCTTTGCAACAGCATGGCAGCCTCCTGAAAATAAATATATATTGCGTTTAAGGTTTAAAATACATAAAAATGTGTTACTTCAACATTGCACTGTTATCACTGACTCACAAACTTTCCGAAACTGTATGACTTTTTTCTTCTGCCGAACATAAAAGAAGATATTTAAATTAATGTCTCACTGTTTTTAACCATTTAAGTCAGTAATAACCAAAACTGTTTGGATACCAACATTCTTAAGAATATCATGTTTTATGTTTAGCAGAAGAAAGAAACTTTCTTCATCTTCATGCATACTGAATATTTGCCTTTGCATATTTGCATCTGTTTAGCAATCTATTCCTCACAAAGTTGTATAAAATCTTGCCTACTCCTCAATGCTATTATTTCGATGCCTCATAAGCATTGTTTTTTGTTTTGTTCTTTCTTTAGAAAATGAAAATCTGTAGGAACTTCTGTTTATTTGTTTTGTTGTTTGAGGGATGTCATGTACAGAATCTGTCCTCTGAACAGAGCAAAACCATCGGTTTACATGTCATATTCACAACCCCTTGATTTAACACAAGCACACATCTAGCAGGATTGTATTAGCTGAGTGAGAAGAAACCAGCTCTTTGTCCTTGTCTGTTTCTCTCTCCCAGGAGGATGGCAAGGTGGTGGATGGCAGTCTGCTGGGCGATGCCAATGGGTTGGAGCCTGGCACAGACCGACAGAAGGAGAGTGGCAAATGGCAGAGGCCTCGATTCACACGGAAAGCCCTCATGAGGTGCTGCCTGGTCAAGTGGATCATCGCCAGCACCGGACCCAAGGAGCAAGGTAAGACGGAGAAGTGGTGGAAAGGGCACAGGAGAAAATGAGGTTTTAGTAAGACCTGCTGATGAGGAATTTCTGCATATCTGACGGTCCAGTTCCCTCAGAGCATAATGAAGATTGTCTGTAATGGACTCTCCTGTTCATCTTGGCGTTTGACAGTTGGAATTGTTATTATGGTGTCCTTTTTATGCGATTGCTGTTCTCGTGATTAGTTTATATGTGGTTTATATTCTGGCTGATGCTGAAATGGCTTGAAAGTGGCTGTTTGAAATGAGTCTTGGCTTGAGATGCAGTTAATGGAGAAACATACATTAAATAGCATTTGCAGTTTCACTCCTCTGGCTGTGCAAAAACATTTTTTCAGGTTCCTTCTGTAACTTGTGCTTGCTATTAAATCCTTGATAATTACATCCCAGCTAAAATATTATAAGTAAAGTTGGCATGCAAAAGTGCAACAATGTTTATGCAAACAACTAATTTCGAAATCTTAACCGACCAGTTGGTAAATAGCAGGACAAAGCATCTGGTAGCATTACTTCACTTGCAAAGAACCAGAAATTTAATCCAATTTGAAAGAGAAATGTACATGGCTAAGATATAAGTCTGTCAACTGAGAAAAGTGGAATGAAAGAAACTGAAAGTGTTTTTACAACTCTTTCACTAAAAGTCAAATGATAGCTTTCAGTGATGAAGAAACCAGAATGTCTCTATTATTCATTAGAAATCGCACCCTCCAGTGAGCTAATAACTCGAGGACTGCTGCAACTGTGAACTCAAGAACCATATCAATCTGATCTGTGAACAAATAATTCAGGGCTGTATTTCTCAAAAGCTTTATGAGCCAAAAAATATCACAGAAACCAATGTCACCACTGGTCTCTGAGGTCTATTGATGCTTACAATGCTTTTGGGAAACGCTGCCCAGACTAGTTTGTGTTACCCGAATCAAACGAAAGATTTGACTCAAAAGAAAGATTCGTTCATGAATCAATACTTGTCTCATGAACTATTATAAACATGCTGAGGAGAGCTGGGTCTGATGTAAAGAAATATATATATATATATATATGTATTGTAAAGTCTGTTCTTCACACAAAGCTTTAACCACATTAACCACTTTAATGAAACTTCTATCTAATGGTGTTTTTTTATTTGGTCACCAACAGAGAATATATGCAAAAACATGCAATATACTGTACATGACATCCTCTAACTTCTAAATCACAGCATATCCATCAGTAAATGCGCTCCTGAGCAGCTTGTAACAACAGATGCTGGGTCTTGACCTCCAGAGGGTGACATCGATCAATCAGAGCTCAGCAGAAGTTTCTGTTGATCGTGGCACAGGGAACAGATTCAGGTTAATTTGGTTTTGATCGATCTGTGTTGCCACTCTGTTCACGTAAACTAGCCCTCTGTGAGTCATTAATAAGATTGTGTCAAAATATAGGGTAAAGTCAAACTTCTAGAAGGCACTGCTTGTCCAAACTTTGTTTTGATTTACACTGTCAGCATTGAGTGCAGAACAGTAGTCTATAGTTTCTACAGTAATACTTCCAGTTCAGGTTAGGATGTGCTACATTTCATGATGGCTACATTAATCTAGAGCTGATTTTTATGGCAGTAGGGTTTTTATTTATACAGTTTATATATGTTGTATATTTAAATATTATTTATAACTGTGATCTGTTTAATGTGAACATATAATGTCTAATATAAAATGACTTTAATGCACCTATTTTTTGTTGAGTGCGTTTTTAATTTCTGCATTAACATTTATTTGGATGTTTTTCAGGCTCCAAGTGAAAAATGTCCTGAATGAAATAAGAACAAAGAACTCTAGTCTGGCGTAATCATAAATGTTTATTTCTTAGACATTGTATGTTAATAAACATTCGAAAAACTTTCTGCAAAAATAGAAATTTATAATATATAATACTGTCAAAATTGTAAAAAAAAAAAGGTGTAAGTAAAATATGTTATTAATTTCTACCAATGAGTCATCAAATCATGATATAAATGCAAGGGTGTCTTTTATGTATCTTTTATTTTTTTATAATTCCACACTAAAGGCAAAATGAATGCTCAGCTGGTGCCGTCTAGTGGTTATGTGGGGAAACAAATTGATCTACAGTAATGCATTTGGTCATGTGAAACAAATGCATTTAGTCATGTTGCATGCACTATATTAGAAAACACAATGCTTTTATGAATGTTTATACATTTTTAATTAATTGTTTTTCAACAAAGTAGCTGTGGTGTCTACATAATAAGCATCTGTCATTATGCTATATTGATTTCAGAGCTCTGAGAATTACCTATAAGAGTGTTGAAAGAGACAGTGAAACAGTTTGTGGCACCATTAAAAGAAAGTGGCACTCTAGGCAGGGTCAGGAAATCAGAGATTGGCTTGCAAATGGAGAAATTAGAGAGGGCTATAGGAAGAGTGAAAGAAGAGACGCAGGATAAAACGTGTCTCAGATCTAGGCTAGTGGCCCTATATATTTACAGGGGCCCTAAAAACTATTTTGCTGCTTAACGAACGACTTAAAAATGTATGAATGTCTATTCATCAGATCTTTAAACTGGAAAATATTAAAGAAAGATTCAAGTTTGTTAGGCTTTAAACCTATTTTAATTTATACAATTTTAGTGTTCAAATCATGTCTGTAGCCTGGGTTTGAAATTTAGTGAGGTCTGGGGTGGGTTAAAGGGACAGTTCACCCACAAATTCACCCTCATGTCATCTTAAATGGACATTATTTTCAGCATTATTACCCTTAATTCACATCCTGGTAAATGGTTCAGCATATTCATGACTGTCTGGAGTGCATTCTTCCTCACGCGTACGCTGATGCCGCTGTTTATTTACAACAGAGGGAGAGCGAAGATAACATTAGCATCAAGCTACATAACACATTTTCTTGTTAATCGCTGCACCTAAAAGGATGTTTACACAAGAAATGCTAAGCAGGTGCAGCGATTAGCCGATTATAAAATGATATAACTAGCATATGTTTCAGAAACTCGTTGGTGGTTTAAAGTGAGTTTTGAGTAAAAATGTATATTAATCTCATTAAGTGTGTTATGTAGCTTAATGCTAATGTTATTCTTCCCTCTCCCTCCATTGTAAATAAACCGAAACAGATTTTGGCGAAATTTAGCATTACATCACTTGCTCACCAATAGATCCTCTGCAGCTGAATGGGTGCCGTATGATTTTAGTCCATCACTTCACATCCTGTGAAGTGAAAAGCTGCATGTTTGTAAGAAACAGATCCATAATTTAGACGTTAATGGACTCTATCCATAATATTGCTTTCTCCAGTGAAAAAGTTGTCTCATCTGAATCAGGAGAGAAATATGCAAAGATTAAGCACCGGTAACAAATGTAAACAGTCCAAAATATGTTGGTGGATTCTTATGTGTGAGGAAAACAGGAGATGGATGTTTGTTGGCCAGAGGCGACGGTTTAAAATTAAAATGCCATAATGATGGATTTGTTTCTTACAAACACACAGCTTTTCACATCACAAAATGGACTGGAGTGGTGTGTTTTATTGTGATGGTTTTATCAGCTGTTTGGACTCTCATTCTGATGGCACCCATTCACTGGCATCCATTGGTGAGCAAGTGATGCAATGCTAAATTTCTCAAAATCTATTCCAATGATGAAACAAACTCATCTACATCTTGGATGGCCTAAGAGTGAGCAAATTTTCAGGAAATGCACATTTTCGGGTAAACTATTCCTTTAATTAGGAGATTATTTGATGTCTTGTGACTGTACAGCATACTGTACGTGCATCCTGTGAAATTAGAGCATTCTACTTGTCATTCTCTTTTACTCTCCCTCTCTCTCTCTCTCTCTCTCTTTCTCTCAGATCAGCACTACTTCCTGTTCATAGCTTTAATTCCTAGGCAGTCAGGATATGTTCAGATATATACAGCAGAGCTCTGTCAGGACTTTGAGGACCTCACTGGCTGTTTGGTTTGGATTACTGTCCACGGCTGGATTGGGAGGTGTAATGTTATCCAGATAACAAATCAGCAGTGTGTTCTACATTGGGTCACATTGAGACTTTTCTGCACTGAGCAGCAAAACCCTCCAGCAGGCTGAGGACGTCGGTATGGTTTTGTTTCTTCTTTGAGAAAGAAATTGATCAAGTCTAATTTGACAATCACAGCAGCATAATACCCCTCATCTGAATATTCATGAATATGAATTTTATTTTTACTGACTAAAACTTGTGATCTGGAAACTCTTTCCTAATTGCGGAGGAAGTCTGAGGACAAAGCAAGAGCCAGAGTTTTGCTTTTGAAGGGATGTTTTTAGAGATTGGTCTGTGTGCTGGTGAAATTTGAATGGACTTTTCCACAGTAGTTTGATATTGACTGTTCAGTCAGCATTTAAAACATTCGAGAGACATTACTGAAGACATGGATGCAGTGAAGGACTGTAAGAATGAGTGTCAGAGGGAGCTGGCGAGTATGCTGAGCTGCTTTTACGGCTTGGTCACCGGCTCTTTCGCCCAAGGTACTTACTTTGCTTTGCTACATTGCTCTGTCTCTCTCCATTCTTTTCAAATGATCGTACTCCTCATTCTCTAATACTGACTTTTATGAAGTTTCTGCACATGGGAAGTTTTGTAAATATTCAATTTCAAATAGGTGAGAACTGAGACAGTGCTGAATCTGTGTTTTTGTCATTTTTTTCCAATAACAAATGTTGGTTCCACTTTATTTTAAGGTGTCCTTGTTACAGTGTAAATTATACATTTAAGAACTGAGCAATATTAATCAATTACATGTACTTACTATATGAGTAGTGTTAGGATTAGGGGTTTTGTTTAAGGTTACTTGTATGTAATTATGCAAAATGTATTATTATTATTGCTATTATAACAGTAAGCACATGTAACGTGTAACAAGGACACTTTAAAAGAAAGTGGAAGCCAAATGTCTAAACATAGTAGTTTGTGTGTGTAACAGGAGCGCTTTAACTTTCACCACGAACCGGGACGTTGTTCTGTGTCACTGCTGGTCAAATGACAGATGTCTTTTCCTTTGACACCACTCAAACTTACTCACCCTTGGCCTGTTCCTTTTTTTCTTCTGTAAAAAGATATATTAGGAAAAATGTTCACGTTGCTCTTTTCCAATGAAAAAGGATGGCGACCATGACTGTCAAGCTCCAAAATGCCATGCACATGTAAAATGGTTAAATGTTTAAAAACCCCTTTCAACTTTATCATTGATTTGTTTGTCCCTCTTTTGAATTCTCCACCAAACTCAAGTCAAGTCAAGTCACCTTTATTTATATAGCGCTTTAAACAAAATACATTGTGTCAAAGCAACTGAACAACATTCATTAGGAAAACAGTGTGTCAATAATGCAAAATGATAGTTAAAGGCAGTTCATCTAGGGAGTTCATTTATTTGCAATCAAGTCAAGGATATCACTGTAGATGAAGTGACCCCAACTAAGCAAGCCAGAGGTGACAGCGGCAAGGAACCGAAACTCCATCGGTGACAGAATGGAGAAAAAAACCTTGAGCGAAACCAGGCTCAGTTGGGGGTCAGTCCTTCTCTGACCGGACGAAACCAGTATTTCAATTCCAGGCTGCAGCAAAGTCAGATTGTGCAGAAGAATCATCTGTTTCTTGTGGTCTTGTCCTGGTGTCCTCTGAGACAAGGTCTTTACAGGGGATCTGTATCTGGGGCTCTAGTTGTCCTGGTCTCTGCTGTCTTTCTGGGCAGTAGAGGTCCTTCTGTGTGCACCTGTGTGCACCTATTGGTTTGTTAAGCTAAACATGATTGTCTTAACATGTTCTCCACTGTGTGTACTGATTTACACCACAGACACAGAGAGGCTGAGTCTATTTCAATTCCACTTGCACGGTCATATCGAGATGTGAACCCCAGGGTCAGGAGGGAATGAATCATTTCCAGGCCCTGACAGAATCTAGCCATTTCTGCTCTGAGTTTGGGTTGAAAATCTACAGAAAACGGTGGGATGCTTTCAGACAAGGTGAAATGTGTGAAAATGGAACTGAATGCTTTTAACCTTCATAAAATAGTGGATAAACACACATTTTACAAATCTTCCACAATGGTGTCCTTGAGCTCCACATATGGTCTTGACCATGAAAAATCTCAGGAAAAACTTTACACTGTCAAATAGATTTGCAATATATCTGCAAATGTCTGTTTGAAATAGTCTCTTGACTGGTTGCAGGTTTTTTTTTTTTTTATCTTGCAGTCTCAGCAGGAGCAGTTCAGGTTAAGCAACCGAATATGATCATAAGTCTTGCTAATTAAGCATGTATATGTCCCTCAAATAGTCAGATCGACTCAATCTGTTGTCTCATGTTTCAGTGGCCTTCAGCCAGGTCAAACAACCAGGACGCAATATGCAACTGTCATGCAAGTATCACAACAGTCATGCACTAGTGCCTCCCAGTGGACAGAGCAGTTCATTACACTACACACGACTGAAGCCAAGGCTTTCAATGTTTGGGGTCAGTGAGATTAGAGAAGATATTTTTTAAAAGTTATTTATGTATTTAGCAGTCATGCTTTAAACAAATCAGAAGTGACAGTAAAACAATTTCACGGAATTAGTGTTTTTGCTGTATTTTTTATTAAATAGAGACAGCCTTGGTGAACAACAACAACAAAAACATGGGTACTATTGAATTTTATATATTTAATTGATAATATTTAAAATATACAAGACTAGAAAATTATACATTTCATTTGTAATAAATAAATATAACTTGATTCCATGAAATGTTAAAATAATTACTCGGACAATAATTGTGTAGCAGTATCACTGTCCTAAATTGTACATACATACTGTACTTTGTACAGTACAGTAAACAGGGTCTAAAAAAAACAGCCTATGCACGTTTTTAAAGATCCTTTGGTCTGTTCTCAACGAAGGGGTTTTGCAGCACACCTGTTTTATTCATATGCTCATATTAATACTTCCACCTCAGTGAGGTGGTCACGGTGTGAGAGGAGAAAACTTTCAAACATAGGCCACAGGAGAGAGAGTGTGTGCTGTGTTTTAAGTGAAAGGTCATCGTAGCGCTGGATCTTTGAAGTGCATTTCTCTCTCACATGTATCTGTATCTGGATGTCTGACCCATAGTCACCAAACAGACTGCTCAATGTGCTTTTTGACACACTCATACACACACAGAAGTTGTCATCTGCTTTCTTGGGGAAAAGGTGGTTCATGATCACTGTGGTTGACGTTTGGTGTGGTTTCTGTAGCAGTCTAAAATGGGGAGCGTGATGGCTACGCTCTCTTTAGAAGCGCGTCGGCGTTTCTCGAGACCCAGCTTCCTGGCTGATTGTCGTCACAGTACGGCTCGCTATCATCGCTCAGGTAACACGCATCAGAACAACACTCTGTCTGTCAGCTGGCTGTGTTTTGTCACTTTAATTTGGCATGCTCAGTTTGGCTTAAGGTGGATTTATTAAAGCATTACTTTTACAGTAAAATTAGAAAACAGTAAAAGTTTGTTTTCATCATCCATTCATTGTATGTTTATAATTTCAAGTTGATTATGTTAAATAGAACAATATTTTGGACGACATTTTTATTTTATTTTGTTTTGCATATCGTTTTTTGAGCTAAACATAATTGAGAGAATGAACTGAGAAAAATTAAGTAAACTATGAATTATGTAAAATATAGCAAAAATAATCAAATAAAAAAATAAAGCCAGCATAGATTTCTCAGGTTTTTGGAAAATGAATGTATGGTTTATAACTAGGCTGTCAATTTAATACTTTAATTTAGCATTTACTTGAATTATTTGCATAATACATAATGCATTAAATAATGCATCTAAAATTGTCAATAGTCAAACACTGTATGTCCATGTACACATTTTAGCAATAAAACTATCCATTCTGACTCTAAATTTTGATTTGATGAGTTAAATTCAAATAGCAGTAAAATGTTAAATTAATTTAAACACATGTGGGTAGACACATTATATATTGGATCCTATATGGCAGTTTATTCCTATATTTATTAATGATACATTTGTTGAAGATTGATAATCTTTTGTTGTATATTTTACAGAAGCAATGAGCCATATGAGTATGCAGTCCCCACTTAATATTAGCTGTCTTTAAGTACTATGTACTATATAAAATGAATTATTTGGTTCAAAGTGCTTTTTGCATTCATATTATATTGCAAATAATTTTGCTGCTGTTGAGGTGGCACACGGTTAAGGTTAGGGACAAGTTTGATGGTTTGGTTTGGTTTAAGGGTGGGTTTAATTATAGGGTCAGCAGTATGATATACAGATGTTACTACAGAAATTATGTTCACATGTAATTACAGAAGAGTATTTTTTAAATATACAATGTAGTGTACAAACACAATAACTGCATTGTATTTAAATGATTAAATGCAAGTCAATAGTAGGTAAAGACGCTTTATATTAAGTTTGCCAGTCTGTGCATTACAGTGATTATACCATCACTCAAAAGTCTCATTAATGTCTGCAAATTGAGTCCTCGCTTGATCAAGAGTCTCATAGACTGACAGTCTCTCAGTAGCAGAGGGGATCAGGCTCTGGTAGACCGAGCTCATCCTGACATTGGTGTATTCTTGTTCTGCTGACGATGACTGGTGCTCATCCTAAACACAAGAGAACTGATCAATTTTACAGAATCTTACTCACATCAGTGTCTTTTGAAGATAAAGATGATGTATTTGCCTTTATGTTTTCTGGTCCGCTGCCTTGATTTAAAGCATCACCCACCTCCGGTGTGATTTTACCTATTCAAAAGAGCAGTTACTATTTTCTGTTTAAACAAGGAAATTAATAATTGTAATTATTATGTATTATTATTAGTATTAATTATATTTTACCTGTTTTACGGTTTTGCCTGTATCTCTTGGAGAATCCATGAAAGCAATGGAACAAAAACACCAACACAATAATAGCACAGATGCTATATAACATATAACTGATCCATTCTGAAAATAAAGGATAAAACTGATTAGCATTGCCGCTCGTGATTTTAACCTCATACCCCATAGTGTGGTCCAAAAAAAAGCCATTTATGTTTCTAAACAAACAGTTGGGATATTTATAAATAAAAAAAAAAAATTAAAAAAAATTGTAAAATGAACAAGAAGTACTTCTTATTCTGCCCTATTTCTAGGTCTTGTGACACTGATCATGTGACCAGATGCTTAGATTTTTTTATATTTCCATTGAAGCTGAAAATTCTCTTTGGATTATCTCAAAGTATCAGGATTCACGCAAATTTGTGGAGATCACGCAGCTCTGATTTGTCAATAAACTTTGAATAAAGTTTAAGAAATTCAGAAATTAATTTCATAAATTTAGACTGTTTGCCGAAAACAGACAATAATTTAAATGTGTTAAATTACCAAAACATGCAAAATACAAGTGTTCTCTGACTTCTGTATGCCACTGTATGTTTTCACACAGCGCATTAACATCTCCACTGTATGCAAGTGTTATTTCTCAAGACTGTAGTACTGAAAATACTGCAGAATGACTATGAAGTATTTTGAGCTGAGAATGTGTAAATATAAACATACGTGTTACAAAAAAAATGGGTGCAGATGAAGTTTGGTTCCATGAGAGGTAAAATGCTGGTGCATCTGTGGCCCCAACCACTTGTGAAAAGGCAGCAGATATGGAAAAAAAAGGATAAACAAAAATGAAACACAGAGCTTTTCAAGTAATAATAATGTTTTGAGAACAACAAATTGATTGCTAGCACTAAAAAGAAATAAATCACCCAAAAATGCATTATTTTTCATTATTCGTTAATCTTCATTTTGTTCCAAACCTTTAAGACTTTCTTGAGAAAAAAAAAGCCTTTCTTTTTTAATACGCAATAAAAATCACTTTAATTTGTAATTAAATGAGGGTGAGTTAAGAACAGAATTTGCATTTTGGAATGTTCATTAAAGAGATATCCTTTGTGTTAAACGCTTTAGATATTTAGCAATTTTACGCACTTATACGGAAGTCTGCAATGCAAGTCTATCATCATATTCAAACCACTGATAAAGTGAGGCGTACATGTAGCATTTCATACTTTAGGACAACAGCTTCATTGGCAGATATTTAAATAAATAAAAACATCAGCCAATCAATCAATTATTGAGCAAGAATAATGGCTACTCACTTCTTACAGCAGGAAATCTGAGTAATGCTGACAAAGCTCCTTACTGCTATAAGAGCTTCAGGATGTATTTTCACTTTCGGGCAGAAAGAGACCCCGCCTCAAACATAAAGAGCACTCCTTCTTACTGAGTTCAGACAAGAATCAGACCTACAGAGATTCAGTAGATACAAAGATAAATAGTTAGTTTTTTTTTCTTCAAAGACTAACTGTCATGACTACTTTTGAATCTCAGTAAGTCTCAGTAAGATAGAAATATGACAGTGTAAAGTTACTTCACCAATACTAATAGTACACAAGTCACTGTATTTTATTACCAACAAAAAACAACAAACATTGATCCTTGCCAAAAGGTTTGCGCAGTAATGTGTCTTGTCCAACAGAGGGCCTTGTAGGACATTTACAGTTATCTGAACTACAGTTGGCTTTTGTGGATAGGAAATCAGGAAAACAAGTGTTCAGTTATCTAAGATGTTGTTCATCTTTTTCTTGGGACCTAAAAGGAAATAAGATTAACACAAAATAACTTTATTTTCATTTTCTTTTCTTTTTATATACGTATACGAATGAAACTTAACTAGTCCTAATTGATAATTTAACCTATAAATCTTCTAACTTTCTTTCTGCATTATGTCTGCTTTGTAAAATCATCATCTTCTTCTTTCCTTTGTTGGGTTCCTCAGGGGTCCATTCTGGGACTATGACTTTTTAACATGTACATGGTTCCACTTGGTAATATAATTAGGAAATATATATATATATATATATATATATATATATATATATATATATATATATATATATATATATATATATATATATATATTTATATTCATTTCATGCTGGTGATTAAGTTAAAACTGTAAAGTTTGAAAAGTTTAACTGAAGTTTTGAAGTTTAAAGTTTAATTGTTAAATTTGAACTGTAAGTTCCATTAAAATCTAGACATTCCCTGCAGACTCTCGTGGATTGTTTTAAGTACATTAAATGCTGGACTAAATTTCCTTCAGCTAAACAATATGAAAAACTGAGGTGATTATTTTGGTCCCTCCAAAACACTATAGCCTGTTACTTTGACATTCTTACTCCATATGTTGAGTCAAATGCAAAAAAAAATTGGTGTTATCTTTGACTCTGAGCTTTGTCTTGAAAAGAAGATTAGCTCAGTTGTTTAAAATGGCTACTGTCAATTTAGAATAATTTCTTTAGACTTAAATCCACACTTTCCTTTCAAGGAAAAAATTATCACGGTTGGACTAATGTAATTCTTTATATGCCTTGGAACTCTCCAATCTACACTAGCATACAGTATTTGCAGATGGTCCAAAATGCAGTGGCCAGACTGTTAACTGGTGCAAAAAAATAAATAAATAATAATAATAATAATTAATCATATGACTCCAATTTTAGCTTTTCTTCATTGGCTTCCTGTCTCTTTTAGAATTCAGTTCAAAATTGTACTGATTGTTTTTAAAGCAAGGTATTGATATAGTATTTATACAGATATTCCCAGCACAAAAAAAATGTATAGTACAAAGAAAAAAGTCTACAGATTCCATCTGTGCCTATTATTGATGGTTATTTGATGAGTAGGCTTACTCTCAGTTACGTTTAAACTTCACTGGAAAATGGATAAATCCTTGGCTAATCAGAACTAATTAGTCATCTCTGATCAATGGAATGCCATCCCGGATCCCCTAGCATTGTTTGTTTCTTTTGTTGTAAAAGTAATTTTGTCATTACATTCCAGGATGTTTTTATCATTAAAAAGTCAATCCATCACACCTCATTAAAAGAGAGGAAGAGACAGAGAGAGCACTTCTGTCGGGTTTGAGGACTCCAAGAGCAGGGCCGTGTTGGCCTCAAGAGTGCTTATGTATTAGATAGAGGACCGTCTGCCATGTATCAGGTTTCATTTCTGTTCGTGCAGAGTTACTGAACATGTTAGAGGGGAAGTACTGTGTTTGCATACATTGAGGGATCGTTTTGCTAGACTATTCCTCCATAGTATTACTATTTCAGTTTGCTGTAAATGAATATTGCAGCACTGATGGACACTTCCAAATTTTTTCTGTTTGTCATCGGGAGTGCATCAGATCAATATTCTGAAAAACACCCGGTTTTAACACATGAAATGAAAAGAGAAGGACGGATTTGTTAAAATTACATTTTAAAAGAAAATCTGTGCTCTTTTCCAAGAATCTATGCCCAGCTTTCAGATTGTACCATTGTTTTTCTGATGCCTGTGTTCAGGTTCAGTGAGTTATGTTAGTCCATAGTGTCTTGTCAGCAAAAGCTTTGTGCTTGAGTTCCTATTAAGAAGTGTTCATCTTCTAATGGCATTACTGGAACCTGCCCCATTCTCCTAAAAGCTCAACATTAATTCCTATACACAACAAGCACTGATACTAGCCATAAATACAACAGCATAGTCAGAGCATGCATTATAATGGTGAAATTGAGGCACTGCAGCCATCATAATAGTAGGAAAAAAATTGGGTTTTTTTGTAATTACGTTTTTTATCTTCTGGAGAGTGCCTTTCATCTTGAAGTGTATTATTCTTTTAAGTATGACATTTCAAAAATTCAGATTTTCCCCAAAGATTACCATTACATTTCAAATATCTACACTGTAGCATCACTTTTCTTTTTTCAGTTCCTGTTTTCTTCTCTGACATTTATTATCTTTTAACTAGAAAAAGGAGTGGGGGGAGGGGGGTGAAAGAAGATGAGCGGATGCTGGCAGTAGAAACAGAGTTTGATCTCACCTTGTGTTTGGTTGACTTAAAGCTACCATTAAGACTTTATTGATTCCTTTATCTAACTGAGCTATTATAGCTCTCTCTTTTCTCCTCTCGCTAAACTATAAACAGGAAAACCCGTAAGCTAATGTTATCTCCTCTGTTTGTCCCAGTACAGTCCATGCAGAGGCCTTGCCTTGCATCAGGAAGAAGAGAAAGAAAGTGCTTCAGATGGAACAGATATGTGGGTGGATGGACGCTGGGAAATCGGTAGGAGAGGGCGTCCCTGGAATCTGATATCCCTAGTATCTCTCCCTCCCTCCTGCCTTCAGCCCTTTTTGGAAATGTGGCTTTTCCCCAAGTCCCCAGGCTGAAAGGAAGGAAGGAAAAGAGAGAGAGGGATTGTGGTCAGGGAAAAAGGACCAGTTCTCGCAAGGGTCTGACTTTGCAGTCAGGCGTAGTGAGGCTTGGAAAGTGAGTGATGAATAAAAGAAGGGATGGAGTGGTCATAGATGAGAAGAAAGGAAGAGATACAGAAGGAGGGGTGGGATGGACAGAGAGGTGAAGATAAACTGCCCACTGCAGATTATTACGGGACAAGAGAGGGCAAGAGAAGCAAGGGAGAGAGGGAGGGAGGGAGGGAGGGAAGGAGGGAGGAAGAACGTGAACTGTACAGTACAAGTTGAAAGAAGAGACAAAAGCACTTGATGCTGACGCTGATGAAACAGACGAGGGAAAAGATGAGGGCTCTTGACTGACGGCAGAACGGCAGACGAGAAACCGCATTCTTCAGGACCACTCCCAAGACGTATCGCTGAACTTAATGAGGCATTTGAAAGATTCGATGGGGTCCAACACTTGAAAACTTCAAGGGGATCTTGGCCACTTCGAGACGGATTCACCCGATCTGCGAAGGACTGATGTATATTTGCCACTGCCACAGGAAGTACCTTGTAGCTTCTTTGCAGATTTGCACCAACCTGAAGGCCTTCGACCGCTTTGGAGCAGGATTCGAGATGCCACCTCAGTGATTGTCGCAGTGACCGAGGCAGTGCCAGATGTTGATCCTGAATACTGTATAACTAAGTATTACTTTTACTTGGACAAATTATTCCAGTTTGAGGCACTAGGCTGCCCATTAGTCTCAAATTTCTGTGTCAACATCAACAAAACCCGGATTTAAAAGGCACTTAGGACTTGAAATGAAATATGATCATTTTAACAGCAAAATCCGTGCAGTGTGTCGGTTGCTTCCAAGTCTTAATTCCACATATGAATCCACTGAATGAATTTCCCTTCTCTTGTGCCTTCTGTCTCACACAGAAGCGTACACCTTTGGATCACCAATCTTGAATATAGCAGCGTCGCCACAGCACTTCTTCACAGCGGAGTTTGAAATGCTCTTGTCTGTTGTTGATGCTTGCAAATAACATTTGCGGCCCAGGATGGCTTTTACACATCTGGACTGTGTACAAGAACTGCAATCCAGCTCTTTATTTATGTGATGGGGCTTTCAAGAAGAATGACCTAACATGGAAACACTGACTCCTCTTCCCTTCTCCAAAATAAGTGTAACTAGACCGGACTCTTTTTTCCCATGCACACTGCTAGCTTTGACATTCTGACAAAAATATCCCCTGATTTTCCTTTGAAATATTCTTCTAAAGGAGCTAATGAAATTAATCTTTCTTTTTGAGACACACTGCATCTGGTGCCATGCTGTATCGGCCAGTTGGCTTTGTCCCGTGTTAGTACACACACTAGCACATTAACACTTCCAGTAATTCTAGAATTTCGCGTGCCAAGAGCCGTAAATCACCACAGTCATGGGTATTCAGGGAATGGAGCTGTTTGCCATCGGAGTGGTGATCATTCTGTTCGTGGCAGTTCTCAAACAGTTCGGCATTCTGGAGCCTATGTCACTTGAAGGTAAGGAGCATTCTAGAACTGAGGTCCTCCCCTTTGTTGTCATGGTGATATGCTTGACCAATGGGGCCCATGGGGCCAGGGTTGCGTCAGTTACATCTTGAAGAAAGAGATAATAAATCTGATGATTGTTCTCTAGTAATGTTGTGATGTTTGTGTTCACGTGAAGGAACGGTATTGTGCTTTTACAATACATTTGAAGGCATTAATACACGGTTCCTGTTGGGTTTTAGATGCTTGTGAGTTTTGGAAGTCATTGGTGTGAGAAAGTATGAAGCGTTTATGTACTGCAAAATTTATTTGTTAAAATTTGAATCCAAAATCTTGAATTTGATTTTTAAAAAGTTAATGGAATTACTGTATAGCTACTTAAATCGCTGATTAAATGTTATAAGACATTTTTTTATTGTTTAGGTTTATGCTTTGTGCTAGTATGTGATTTGTTTTGAACAAACAGTGCATCCAGATTTTCTTTTCCCTCAAACTTACTGAAAACGTTTTATTGGTGTCAGAAATACTGCATTCACTCTCTTCTTTTCTCACTCACACACTTTCTCTCTTTGAATCAAAACCCAGTCTAACATTACCCTTCATTCATTATGTATGCTGTATTGAACAGGCTTTCTTTACGGCTTCCTAAAAATGGGTCCGCTGGTCTTTGTACTGGGTCCTGAAGGGCATTGTCCATTTCCCTCTCACCCCTCATTTCATTACAAGATCATATCCGCCAATTATTTCTGATAGCACAGATCAGAGTCAGCACCTTCATACAGATGCACTTCCTGTGGAGTCACAAACTTGTGATTGGAAATATTTTTATTTTCTTCATTGTTCTTCACACTTTGTCTGTGGTCTGGTGGACGTGCCCAGTGTCATGTCACATCTTTGTTTTCTCAAATTACTTACTATATAGACATTAAGATTCGTGACAATTGGCCTGCGACAATGTGGAATACTTGGCATCTGTGTGCTGTTTTGTATATTCATATTTTTACTTGATTAATCTGGTTGTATTTTTGTTCAGTTTTCCATGGTCTTGATATTCTGTTTGACTTTCAGGAACAGAGGTGATTGGTCATTTTCTTCATTCAAAGCACAAGTGAAAAAAAAATGGCATTATTGAGATGTGCTTAAACATAAACAATGCAGTCTTATCAGTATACTGATAAAAATAAAACTTCATAGAGTCAAGCATATTTTTTCAATCATTATTTTGGTTTTAGGGTCTGGTCTTAGGTTATATCTTAGGTTTTCTTAATTATCGTTATTAAAATATTTGTCTTGTTTTCTAGTATAGATATATTATATCTAATATGATTTAAGTCAGTTTATTTTACAAGCAAAATTACTTAAGGTATTAAGTATTTTTTCTATGAAGCATTATAAAAATGTGTTAGTTCCCTTTCATTTTGTCACTCGCGATGTCACATCGGTGATGATGAATTGTGATATTGCTTCGATAGACCACTCTACTTAGAGTGTAAACTGAATGAGCCAGTACACTGTAATATAAAAACTCCATAACTACGGGAAGAAGGAGGCGTGAACCGGTGGACAATCAGATAACATTTTAATAATTCGAAATAAACACAAAACACAAATAAAGCCCAGGCCTGGTCCTCTCTCGTCCGTCACTGTTGTCGATTCCTGTTTTATATCCTTCCATCTCCTCCGTGGGACTCGAGACTTTTGGGTCGAGCAGGTGTCACTCATCTCCAATCACTCCTCCGGCCTCACTTTGTTCCCACGTCTCTCGGCCCCGCCCCACTCGTCACGTACACATTGACAAGTAATTATTGTATCCAGCTGCCACTGCTCACTGACACGTTCTGCTCAACTGTGTCTGCTGTAAACTATGAGTTCAACATGCTCTCGGAATCTTTGTGTGTTGGCGAGAAAGCACTTCAGTGGTGGTCATTCCAAAGTCGAGTTGGTTGCACACTTCAGGCTGCACTACCCCCTGTCGTGTTGCAAGCGGCCAATTCCCCTGTGAGCATCAGCACTAAAAGAGCATTTCCTAAAGAGCAAATTTCTCTAAAAGAGCTTCACGGGTGCATCTTTGTAAAGACGATGGTTTCACCCATTCATGTGCAGTCGTTACCTGGCAACAAATGATGGTCACGATCGCTGCCTCACGTGTCTGGGCATCAAGCACGCTGAGATGGCCTTCGTGGATGAGTCTGAGAAGTGTTTCCACTGCAGGAAGATGAACATCTCAGAGCTGCAAACCAGGCTCCGCTACCTTCGGAGTTCAGTTGCTGCTACCACAATCTGGGGCTCGTTCTGGCGGCCAACAGAAGAGAACCACTTCCAGCAGTAGCGCGGGTGGCCTTCTTTAAAGAGCTTAACAGCGGTCTCCAGTGGGTCTCCCCCCAACCATTTGTTGAACTCAGCATCAGAGGGAGAGCTGTCCGATAAAGACTCGACTGTGCTGCCACCCTATGGGACGGTGGCAAAGCCTGAATCAGATGGAGAGATGACAGCTATGCTTTCCCGGGCTGCTGAGAGGGCAGGGTTCGAGTGGAAATCTCCACCACGTCCGAGCCCTCGAGGCGGGATGACTGGTTTCTCAAGGTGGCTGCTCTGTTTCTCAGTTTGCTCAGTGTCCCCCCAAGTTCAGTGGTATCTTCTTCACTACAGTGAAAGCATCTAATGCCCCTGTTCTGCGGGTAGAGATCACATTCCTACTGGTGAAGGACGCGATAGAACTGGTCCCTCCAGCCGATATGAGGTCAGGGTTTAACAGCCCTTACTTCATTGTACCCAAGAAAGGTGGTGGATTACGGCCAATCTTGGATTTGAGACTTTTGAACCGGGCCCTTCATCGGCTACTGTTCAAGATGTTGATGCAGAAAAGTATCTAAGGGTGTGTCCGTCTCCGAGTTTGGTTTGCAGTGATTGACCTGAAGGAAGCATACTTTCATGTGTCACTCCTTCCACACCACAGACCATTTCTGCAGTTTTCATTCAAAGGACAGGCATGTCAGTATAAGGTCATGCTCTTCGGGCTGTCCCTGTCTCCCTGTGTCTTCACAAAAGTCGCAGAGGTGGATCTTGCTCCCCTCCGAGAGCAGGGTGTTTGCATCCTCTACTATCTAGATGGTTGACTCACCTGGTGCTCTGGCACCTCAGCCTGTTGGGCCTCCTGGTCAATGGGGAAAAGAGCAAACTCTCCCTGATGCAGAGGATCTATTTTTCGGTATGGAGTTGGATTCAGTTGAACAGATGGCGTGCCTCACAGAGGAACGTGTGCGGTTGGTGCTAGTCTTTTTGAATATATCCAAGGTCAGGACAGCGTTCCTACTGAAACCTTTTCAGAGGCTCCTGGGGCATATGGCGGCTGCAGCGGCACTTACACTGCTTGGCCTGTTACATATAAGGCTGCTCCAGCTCTGGCTTCATGGCAAAATCCTAAGGTGGGCGTGGAAGCGTGGCACTCACCGGGTCCAAGTTACACCGGCCTGTCACCAAACCCTCACCCCGTGGTCAGATCTTGCATTCCTCCGGGCAGGGGTGCCCCTAGAGCAGATCTCCAGGCATGCTGTGGTTCACATGGATGTCTCCACCATGGGCTGGGAGGTCATGTACAACAGGCATAAAGTCTCAGGGTTTTGGATGGGCCTGCAGCTGCATTGACGCATCAATTGCCTAGAGTTGTTATCAGTGTGCCTTGCCTAGAATCATCTCAAAGGTCGTTCAAGGCAAGCACGTGCTGGTCCAAAAGGACAACACAGCGTCCATTGCGTACATCAACCAAAAAGGAGTTGATGTACAAAGGACTTCCTTTGGAGTTGGAAGTTTCTGAAGTCACTTTGTGCACATTGGCAGATAGTTTTGCTGGTTTAAGCAAGTTTTGTGTATTTGGTGTAATGAAATGTGTTTATGCAGTTTAAGTTAAAAAAAAAAACACATTATTTCCCACATACTGTACAGTATTGTTTATCTGTTCTCTATGCCCCGCCTTTCTGAAATGCATTGATTTTTACAAAGCTCATCGGTCTGAAAAGTGAGGTATGCTGTGATTGGCCAGCTATCCAGTGCATTGTGATTGGCCGAAATATCTCAAGTGTGTGATGGAAATGTCACGCCCCTTACTATACTGTGATGTCATGTGTCCATAAGCGCAGAGACAACAATATTAACCCTTTGAGCAGTACGGTCCCACATATGGGTTTTAGAACGTTTAGTGACGTCCCATAACTGTCAAATTCAAACTGTGCCTTTGCGCTTTAGCTGGCACTAAGCCAGAGAGAGATGTGGAATGCTCTTTTCATATTATCACAACTATGCCGTGTTCTTAATTACATAATGTATATTTTAGGTTTCATACATTTAAATACACAGAAGTACTGGTAAAAAAATTACATTTGCAGTTTGAAAAATATACATGTCTATGGAAGCAACAATAACAATCCATTCAAATTTTATTTGTCGATGTGTTTTATTAATTTCAGGTACGCATTGTGTAAGTAACTATAAAGTTCACTTTATTCTTCACTCAGTTCACCGGCCACTTGTTACTTGTATTTCAGGAGAAACTTATGAATTCACGTGCTGCAAATCCGACTGACAGGACTGTCTGACTCTGAACTGCAGGATGAACAAACATGGCAGCACCCATCTCACATTACAGATCACAATCATGATAATTTAGAATGGTTTTTAAATGACAAAACACACTCATTTACACATATTTGTGAAAAGGAATATCAGATTGTTCATGACTTGATATGCAAGTTTGTGAATATTTTAAATAAAAAAGGAAGAACAAAATAAAAGCGACCAATTTCACCACTGAAAAGGTTAAAACTCATTATAAACGAGGCATTTGTTGCATCCAGTGGGGACATACAGTAATTACGGATTATAATGACAATACCAGGGGTTGTCAATTCCAGTCCTCACACACCCCAGCTCTGCATATTTTGTGGGTCTCTCTTTGTTAACACACCTGATTCAGATAATCAGCTCGTTAGAAGTGAGAAGTGAGCTCCGTGCATGAACTGTGTTGCCATTAACATGGTCCCTACACAAGGTGCGTTCCGTTCGACCGTAAGTGTACAGCGAAGTGGACTTCACAGAGTATTCTGCCATCTTAAGTGAGATTCCAATCCGAAGGGAGCGAACATGTTCAGTTCGAAGGGCACTGGGCACGGCACAGGGAATAAGGGAACATCGATACATCACTTCACAGGAAGTGGAGAGCGATTATTCCCCAACTGTCATTGCGCGCAGCACGTCATCACCAGTCAGAACGGCAGTCTTCGCTGTCTTCGTTCAAATTCATTACGGATTGTAAAAAGGTATGATAATGTAAAAGTGACTAGAAGCAGACGAGGCTCTGCCATTTTTCTTTATTTTACTTTATTTACCTCAGTGTTTACTATACGGCTGTGCGCGGGAAGAAGGCGCACAAGACTGCTATGCAATTATATGAGCATTTATTAAAAACACATATAGGCTATACAGTTAACCAAATAAAAGTTATTTTCATATTTGCAAGACAGCAGGGCTTCAATTCTGTTAATAGTCAAGTAATAGCAGCAATTGTCAATTAAAGTGTATAATAAACATATGTTTTTCATTATATAGTACTCAATGATTTTTTTATTGTATAGTGTACATATTTTAAATGTGATTGATTGTAAATAAAAATTAAAATATGAATGTAGTCTTATATATTTATATCATAATCTGTGCGACCCCATCGGTGACTTTCTTTGATTACGTTTACAGGGCGTTCCAAATGAGCGGTTATTGTCAGTGAAGTCCACTTCAACTGATATACCGTGCTCAGGGAGTAGGGAGCAGTGAACACTGTGTAGGGACCCTGTCGAATGGAACGCACCTACAATGTTCATTGCTCCCTACTCCCTGAGCAGGGAAAATCTGTTGTCGTTTACTTTTCAATTCAATTCAAGTTTATTTGTATAGCACTTTTTACAATACAAATCGTTACAAAGCATCTTTACAGAAAACTATGTTTCTACAATATTTAGTAGTAGCTTATGGTGGTGCCTGTCAGTTTGTGCACGTTTGACAGGATTTTTAGAAAAAAATAAATGAATACAAGACGTGGTCAGCTAGACGATGAACATTATTAATATCATTAATTAATAATTATATGATTCAGTCACACTTGTAGCAATAATTGTTAGTTCTGTTTGTTGATTCAGGGTTAGCATCATCTGAGGTCCTATGAGGGTCAGCATAGAAAAACATAGAAACAAAATAGAGACATCATTAGCATAGCTGCTGATCCAACAAACTAAAATTAGTTTAACCCAAGCTAATGAATAAAAATGCACATTTGATCAGACGTAACTACACACACAATTTAAGAGATACATTATTCGAATGCTTGGCGAAAGAGATGCGTTTGAGCGAAAGAGTGTGTCTGAACCCTGAACATTATCAGGAAGGCTATTCCAGAGTTTGGGAGCCAAATGTGAGAAAGCTCTACCTCCTTTAGTGGACTTTGCTATCCTAGGAACGACCAAAAGTCCAGCGTTTTGTGACCTTAGGGTGCCTGATGGGTTGTAGCATGGTAGAAGGCTAGTTAGGTACGCAGGAGCTAAACCATTTAGGGCCTTATAGGTAAGTAATGATAATTTGTAACTGATACGGAACTTAATAGGTAGCCAGTGCAGAGACTGTAAAATTGGGGTAATATGATCATATTTTCTTGACCTGGTAAGGACTCTAGCTGCTGCATTTTGGACTACCTGTAGCTTGTTTATTGACGAAGCAGGACAACCACCTAGAAGTGCATTACAATAGTCCAGTCTAGAGGTCATGAATGCATGAACTAGCTTTTCTGCATCAGAAACAGATAACATTTTTCATAGCTTGGCAATGTTTCTAAGATGGAAGAATGCAGTTTTTGTAACATTGGAAATATGATTTTCAAAAGACAAATTGCTGTCTAATATAACACCCAGATTTCTGACTGTAGAGGAAGTAACAGTACATCCATCTAGTTGCAGATTGTAATCTACAAGATTCTGTGTAGTGTTTTTTGGTCCAATAATTAATATCTCTGTCTTATCCGAATTTAATTGGAGAAAATTATTTGCCATCCAATCTTTTACATTTTTAACACACTCTGTTAGCTAAGATAATTGAGAAGTTTCACTTCACTTCAGAACATTAATTCGTGGGTTTGCGCTGCACAGCGTCTTCACAGACAGACAAGTGTGATGTCATATACCTCTGTAAATAAATACAACTTAAATTCAATCTCACACAAATCAATGCACTTTGAGTGGAACATATACACTTTTCTTTTATGCCAGAAATCACTAGGATATTAAGGAAAGATCATGTTCCATGAAGATATTTTGTAAATTTCTTACCATAAATATATCAAAACTTAATATTTGATTAGTAATTTGCATTGCTAAGTACTTCATTTGGACAATTTTAAAGGCGATTTTTTTGCACACTCAAGATTCCAGATTTTAAAATAATTGTATCTCGGCCAAATATTGTCACATTTCCTAACAAACCATACATCAGTGGAAAGCTTATTTATTTATTATCAGCTTTCATATTATGTATAAATCTCAATTTCAAAAAATTGACCCTTGACTTGTTTTGTGGTTCAGGGTCACATGTTTGGCTGGACTGGTTTGTGTATTTTTATGATGCTCTGACTTGAGCTGTCAGACTGGGAAATCAAGGTAGACCAGATAAAACCATGTAAGACCAGCAGTTTTAAAGGTTGGTTAACGCAGTTTTTTTTTTTTTTTTTTCAACAAGGCTATATGGTATAGGTGCTAACAGTATAGGCATAACACATCAGCTTTTATAACCATCAGTTATCAAACAAATACTTGATCATCTGGAAGTGTCTGAGAGCCTCCTGTAATCTACACGTAAATCTTCTTCCAGTACTGGCCCATGAGCCGGACCACCCAGCGGATCAGCAGGGGGCTATTTTTAGCTCAGTGGCATCACTTACTACATCTCTATCTATTCCTGAGAGGTGTATTTCAGGAGGGTGAAGTTTATTTTGGGCTTCTGCTTTTGTGAATCTAATACGTAATCAGAGACGCTTAAGTATTACTTTTGAAGGGAAGCTTGCGTAATGATCAATACGCGCCGGCTTTGTTTCATGAGAAGAATTTGACCTGTCAACTATTATTTTGTTCAACTTGCATGTTTCTGCTCATAGTTTAATGCAAATTGTCTACTGTGGTGCACCGCAGACGTGAAGCATCAGCCACCAGAGGGAGATGTTTCTTTATGATCTCAAACCAGGGAGGAACCAATGAGTGAAGTTTTGGCTGGTTGGCATGATTAGAAATTCTGGTTCTAAATTGGTCAAAAATGACATTTATGATGTTATATATGACATCTATTTCAAATAAATGCGTCCTTTGAACTTTCTATTAATTAGAGAATCAAAATGAAAAATGAAAGAAAAATAAATAAATGTTGTCACTGTTTACACAAAAATATTAAGTGGCACAACTGTATATAATAAAATAGTTTCTTGAGCAGCAAATCAGCAGATTCAAATGATTTCTGAAAGAGCCTGTGACACTGAAGACTGGAGTAAAGATGCTGAAAATTCAGCTTTGCAACACAGAAATAAATAATATTTTTCAGACAGAAGACAGCTATTTTAAATTAGAATACAATTTCACAGTATTACTATTTTTACTGGATTTTTTTATCAAATAAATGAAGCCTTGGTGAACAGAAGAGACTTCTTTCAAAACTATTTTTTTTTTAAATCCTATAGACCCCAATCTTTTGATCAGTAGTGTATATCAATTCATTATTATTATAATTAAAATGCATTTTTACAGACAAAATACCTTTTTTTGTTAAAATCATTTTCCTTTGTGAATTATTATTTTTTTTTTTATTTGCATACTTATTGGCACTTCAGGGTCCAAGTTCAAGACCCATTTGGATCATATTTGCTCTCTAATACTAAAGATGTATTAAACTTTGGCCTGTAAAATGCATTTGTGCTGTTTATGTAAACTGTAAACATCAGTCATCCTTTTGTAAGCATCATTAGTATCAATCCCCTTTGGAAACTCTTCAGTTCTTCGGTGCTAATGGTTTTGGCTGTCATAAATCTGGTCTGCATGACAAAATCTAAAGGATCACTCTTGGCAAGAGAGCACTGAATAACAATGCTGCCAGTAGGAGGATAAATGAAGAACAGTCTCTGTAGATCACGTCATATCACAAAGGCTGAAATACAGAGAGAACAATTAGTCGTGGGAAACTGGTTCACAAGACAAGGGAAGCAGGATTTAGGGCACCTTATGATCGTGCATCAGTTCCAACAACTTTAAATATTAAATGTCCATTCCAGACCAATCAAAGGCATAAAAACTTTGTACTTCCATTAGGGAAGCTTGATATGAACTGTATTCCTGAGGACCAAAATGTATGTACTACAAAATGATTTTGCTGCATTGACTCAGGTGGGACAAGGTGTCTGTCTTTTATCATCATGTCAAGTTGTGTCTAAATCTAATTGGGACAACCTTGTCTCCTGAGTGGGAGTTTTCTCAATTCCCTTTGAAAGTTGTGTCAGAGTGAACTTTTTAAATAGATGTGAGAAGAATAGAGGAATGAGAGAGGAGAGTTACCAAAGTCATTTTAGACATAAGGCTAAGACAAGATGATAAAAACATAAGATGTTTTTCTGGAGTTTTTTCCAGGTTTTTGTTTATTTTTTTATTTTTTTGAAAAGTGTAACAGATGTTTCTCGAAATCAGCCCATCTTTCTACCTCAATTACGTTATCGGCTTTCTAGGATACTTATGTTTCAATTATGAAGCTTGTGGAATTAACAGTCTAAAACTGGGCTGAGTTGGAAGAAGGAGACGCGTTGAGGGACAGTGTGTCAGGATGAGTGTGAGATGGGAGACAGAGGGGTTACAGACGGTGGGCATCGTCTGCCTGGTCATCATGTTTCTCAAACTCATGCATCTGCTTGGACTCATAGACATAACTGAGACAGGTGAGAGAAAGAGAGGGAAACTAGCAAACATCATTCCAGGGGTTGCTTAAAAATGTTGTTTATAGATGTTGTAGCCTACTTGTCTTATATTTACATGAGCTTAACACTGTATTTGCTGTTTTGGACAGGATCTGATCCGTGGCATTTCAGTCCAAATATCTAATCTTCCTTAAAATAAAATACATTTATTTGGGGGGCAAATTTGTATTTAATATTCAGAAAATGTATGCTGAATTTAGTTGTTGTATTTTTTTTCCAATATAACTATTTGTTTTTCTTGTTATGAGCATAAAACCCACTAAAGTTTGTTAGATTGAAGTTTAAAAGTTTTAATGAAATTGAATTTTAATTATTTATTTTATTAATACAAATTTTATCTTATTGTCATATACAGTTTTTGCTTCTTAAACACAATTTTGTTTAATTAAGGATGTTTGTGTATTTCTTTTTCTTTACTGGAAAACCAGTTTCGTTTAGTTGTTTATTTTTCCGTGTGTAACAATCAACAGCATTCCCGCTGGATTCCAGATTTTTTGGGGGTTCTTTAAGCTTTCAATGTCGGTTTAGAAATAGGTAACTTTTGTTCCCTGAAGCTTCACATGGTTATTAGCTCTTCTTTTACATTATTTATATACAATTATAGTATTTATTCACACTTTCAATTATTTTTATATTTTCCATTGAACTTTTAATGTAAGTTTTAGTCATTTTGTTTTGTGCTTTTGTCATAGCTTTAATAATTTTAGTACTTGCCAAAGTACAAAACTTGTCTACCTTTATTTTATTTTTATTTTTAGTGATTGCTCTGTTTTTTGTGGGATTTTTGGACTTGACCATTTCTCTCTCTTTCTCCTTTCACTCTCTCTGACCCTTTCTGTCCTTCTCGTTCCTCCCTTTCTCACTTTTTTTCTGTTTTTGTAAAGACGGTGAGTGTAAGCACCTGTCTAGTTTAGTCTCTTTTCTTTTTGTGGCATGCTTTCTTCATTATGTGATTGACTATACTAGCTCAATTCCACCAATTATAATGTCTGAACAGTAAGGAAACCCTAAAATGAGTCATTCACATTGAAAAAGAAAGAGTCACCCTGTCTATCAAACCTCCATTTCTTTCTCTTTCCTCTTTCTGCACATCTTTGACTTTAATGCTAACTCTTTTGCTTTTACTCCCCTTTTTCTTCCTCTTTCTCTCCTCGCAACTGCTGTCTCCCCCTTTGAAATGCTCTCACACCCCATCCCGTCCTGCATGCCATCAACTCACCCCGTTCCTGACCCCTTCCCCCTCTTCCTCTCTCTTTTTCTGCTCTTTCTCTCCCATAGACAGCAGTGACAGTGAGCTGGAGCTGTCCACGGTGCGACATCAGCCCGAGGGTCTGGAGCAGCTGCAGGCTCAGACCAAATTCACCAAGAAGGAGCTGCAGTCCCTTTATAGGGGCTTCAAAAACGTGAGTATCTGTTGAAGAGAGTGGACAAATAAGGATTCAAGTTGAGTTAATGTTTGTGCTCAGTTGTTTTCTTTCTTTTTTTGCGGTGGGTCAAATATCGAGACTGTGTTGCATAGTAAGATTTTGGTACTTTTGCTATAATTTTAAAAGATTGTTATAAAAAATAAAAGCTTTACGTTGGACATTAAATTTCATTTAATTTTCAACCATTTTATTGTCCACCAGGTGAAAACTCAACCCAATTGCAAAACATTGGTAGTATTTTAATTATTCATTAAAAAAAGGGATACAGTTTATCTTTAATGAGGAGCTTTGGGGTTGGAGATGTTGTTCTTTCTGTTTGTTTCAGCAGGTGTGTACTATATAGGACAGAAAATTAGCACATTTCACTTATTTAAAGCGTTCATGAGCTGCCGATCTGGCACAGTGAGAATTAGTCCATTATCTGTGTAATGAAATGTTTAATTAGATGTGCCTCTCTTTCCATTTAAGGAGTGCCCAAGTGGTTTGGTTGATGAGGAAACTTTCAAGACCATCTACTCTCAGTTCTTTCCCCAAGGGGGTAAATACATGTTTTTTTTTTTTTTTTTTTCACTAAACCAGTAAATATGTTTATTGGTTTTGCACGAGTTGTGATTTGGGGCTAATTGGACTAATTAGTCTGTTTTTTTTATTTTTCTCCTCAGATGCCACCACATATGCGCACTTCTTGTTTAATGCGTTTGATCTCGATAGAAATGGCTCAATTCGTTTTGAGGTGAGAATATCCTTAATCACAGCTTTTTTTTTTGTTATCACCCTCATTTTTTTCATTGTCTTCATTGCTCTCTATGACAGGACTTTGTGATTGGTCTGTCTGTGTTGTTGAGAGGATCTGTCACTGAAAAGCTCAATTGGGCTTTCAACCTTTATGACATCAACAAGGATGGATACATCACTAAAGAGGTTCTTCTTAAACTTTTATGTTCTAATGCACCAGAGGCTTCTTCACTGATTCTTTAGTAAAGCAGACTCAAATAGTAATAAGTGACGTGTGTGTGTGTGTGTGTGTGTAGGAGATGCTGTTAATCATGAAGTCAATCTATGACATGATGGGCAGGTACACTTACCCCAGTGTGCGAGATGAAGCTCCATCTGAACATGTGGAAAAGTTCTTCCAGGTATCAGTGGAAAGCACATTTATATAAAGACATAAAAACAATCATACCAGAGTATCTTCTACACTTACTGCATTTTCTTATAGAAAATGGACAGAAATCGAGATGGTGTGGTCACTATTGAGGAGTTTATTGAGACCTGTCAGAAAGTAAGTTGAAATCAGTGTTTACTCACAAATGTCGGTGTAAATGGTTTGAAACGACATTCTTAAATAAATGATTGCATTCAGTTAAATGTAAAATGTATATATATTGTTTGTAAGCAACATTCTTTAAATTGTCATATTCAATTCAATGTTAAATTTCAAGAATAGTAAAAAAAAAAAAAGTTTTAATGTTTGATGTGAAAATTTACAAGAATTGCTCATAAAATGCATATGTATCACCTTTAGATTAATGCAAAGTCTTAAATACATTATATAACTATTTTTATGTTAATTATCCCATTTAATTAAATAAAAAAGTCAATAGTTTGTAAAACCATAAATAAACACAATACAAACCTTTACATCAACTGCTCTTAAAATCATTCTTCTGTAAATCATTACATTTAATTCAGTGCAAAAATATTCAAATAGTTTGTGAAACAGTTTTTATGGAAATGATCACGTTTAAATAAATGTCCAAATTACATAAACAGAAATAAACAGTAAAAAATTACATAAAATGTACACCCATTTTAAAATAATCACATTGTATTCAATGCAAAACTAAATTTAAATAGTTTGTAAATCCATAATTTATTACAATAATTTCAAATGTGAATTTTCATAAAACAATGACTGAGTGAATGAGAATTGATAACTATGCGAATGATAACTAAGGTTAAGGTTGATGCCGACTATTTCAAACGGTCATAACTGATTCCTCTTCTGCTTTCCAGGACGAAAACATCATGAACTCCATGCAGCTTTTTGAAAATGTGATTTAGGACAGGAGTGGAGTGATCTAAAGCTAAAACAGCCCTCAATGTCCCAATCCAGTTCTCTCCACATGTCTATATACCAAACTAGCACAGCAGTCACTCTCTGTCTTGTCCTGTAGCACTACTCCCATGCCTGCTGCACTCCGTAGAATCCTATAGACCAACACATAGCCTACAGTATGGCATCACAGTGTGTGCTTCACAGCAGGACTGCTTTTAAAAAGAAAAGCCTGGACGGCCGGGATCCTTCTAGTTGCTAAATACTGGCAACCATGTGGTGGAACTTTCTGAACCGAATCAATAAATTAAGTAACAAAGCCACGTTTTGTATCACTGGTTGATGGATTCCAATGGGCTCTCTGACGTCCATATAAAAACCATCACCGCTCTGGACTGCTTTCTTCTGCCTTACGAATGAGGGACATTACAAGACTCAGTCTCAACCTTCCAGATACCATAGTTTGAAGGAGAGTACAGTAACTATGGATTTCAAGGGACCCAAAGGAGCGTCTAGCACCAATGACGATTTGAAGCACACCAGAGACTACTCACCAAAAGAACAGAATTAATGTGATTAAAACCGGCCTGAAGCATGCCTGTCCAAATATGTGAGATAATTGTGATTTTCTTGCATGGAGACTGACTAAGTTGTACATTTTCTTCCTTGTAAGCCAGTAACCCACAGAAGACTGTAAGCAAACTAAAGCAACTGTATGCGTGAAGTTAGTGTACCAGTGTTTATAAGTTCTGCTCAAAGCTGTATTGCACATATCAGTGGGGCCAGGATGATTTGTTTGGTCGTGTTTGATTCTTGCACAGAAATGGGGTATATTCAAAGTTATATTTACAGTGTAGGCATTTTAGAAGTAGAGAAGTAAGTGTTTTATTTTCAGGAATGTATTTATTTGTCAGGAGATGTCTAATGGAATGCAGGGTTTGGGCATGAACGGACATGTCCTGGTTATTAAAATTGTGGTTTAAAAGTTTTATTATTATGCTCATTAAAAAATAATAATAATAATATTAATTTGGATATATATGGATATATATGGATATATATATGGATATATATATATATATATATATATATATATATATATATATATATATATATATATATATATATATATATATATTTTTTTTTTTTTTTTTTTTTTTTTTTTTTTTTTTTTTTTTTTTTTGAAACAGACTGAGATATATACTGTACCATATGTTTATATTTATTTTTTGCTTTTGGCCATGGTTTGTAAAGGTTACATATTATTTCATTAAGTACAGTACACAATGTGCAACCGTGGGAATCTCCTTGTTATTATCAGGAATATGGATAGCTTTTATTTGGGGATGCTGGGAAACTATTTCTCATCTATGAAGGAACAAATACTATGATGAAGGTGAAGTTAAAGATTCAAAGTTAATTAAAAGTCTGTTTTCAATTCACTTTCAGTAGCAACATCTAAATTACCTAAAAGCTCTTATTTATTTATTTATTTATTCTTTGTTTATTTGGTTGGAACAGTTTAATGTAGATCCGATGAATAAAAGATGCACTACTCTTGATCAAAACCAGTGTGTTTCTGTTAATGTTAGTGACACTATGTACAAGTAATGTAAACGGAATAATTTTCTAAGTAACTGGTAAAGTAATGCATTACTTTTCAGTGGTTATCAACAGTGGTTCTAAACCAGAAGACTGGAGCAAACTAAGTAATCATTTTTTTTAAATGTAAAACTTTAAAATTAAAATGAAAAAGAAAAAGAAATGAATTTAAAATATTAACAAAAACTAAAAATAACACTGCTTAAAAGTATTTAAAATAATAAATTGTTAGTATTACTGATATTACTGAAAATATAATATTAAATGAAAAAATTATATTTTAAAAGAATCTACAATTTTATAAAAAAAAAAATAAAGATGTTTACATGTCATGCTGGAAGTTTGACATTGAGAGTCACTGATTGACAGCAAGTGCTTTGCTTGCAGGCCACTCTTAAATGAACTGTGTGTGTGTGTGTGTGTGTGTGTGTGTGTGTGTGTGTGTGTGTGTGTGTGTGTGTGTGTGTGTGTGTGTGTGTGTGTGTGTGTGTGTGTGTGTGTGTGTGTGTGTGCTCTTGTTTTTGTGACATATCAGGACACAACTCTGTATAACGACATGGGTATGACACAGATATTACAAGGAGAGGGAGACTTATGAGGACATAACCCATGTCCCAATTTTTCAAAACGCTTATAAATCATACAGAATTTTTTTTTTTTTTTTTTTTTGAGAAAGTAAAAATGCACAAAGTTTCCTGTGAGGGTTAGGGTTAGGTGTAGGGTTGGTGTAGGGCCATAGAATATACAGTTTGTACAGTATAAAAACCATTACGCCTATGGGATGTCCCCATTTTTCACAAAAACAAACGTGTGTGTGTGTGTGTGTGTGTGTGAATAGAGATCAGAAAGGTGCCAGTTATTATAAGACAGTTAAATCCATAACAATAATGGAAACTGCACCCAAGCAAACATGAAAAGATATGCACCTTAAGACGGTGATCTGAAACTAAATATCTGTGGGTATGACTGTGAATGTTTTTACACAGAATATCACGTCCTTACAGAAATTCTTATCCCCATTTGCTATGTTTATAGAAGCCTGTGTGTGATCTGATTCATGCTGGAGACATGTCTCCATTCTGTTTGCTTTGGGTGGCTGACTAGGGAATACAATCTTTTCTACTCTCTGTACTTTCCACCTTACTCTCAAGTATCTTTTCTATTGGTTGTTGTTTATCTTCACATTTCCCATGACATCTTCCATCTCAGATGTCTATCTTATCACAGCTTCTATGTGATTCCTGGAAATGTCAGGTAAAAGAACAAAGTATTAACCCATGTAAAATCTGACTGAGGCCCATAGACCCACTAACCTACATCCATCAATTAGCATTAGATTAGCTACTGATCCAGGACATGAGCTCTTAAATAAGCAGGAAGAAGTGAAGTCAATGTTGTCTAGTACTTGTTCGTGTATTATGAAAGCACTACAGCTAAATGGGATTATTTCTCCCATCTGTTCAGGTCTGCCTCTCACCTGCTTCTATTTCAAGGAGTGACTTCACTTCCTGTGTGCATATCTGACCAGAAATACATTTATTGATTTATGCCATTTTTAGTTTAAGTGCAGATAAATAAATTAAGGAATAGGCAATCGACGTATGTTGTTGTCCTGTGTCATCATGTGAATGTATGATTATAAGCAGGGTGTGATTTGTAAAAAAAAAAAAAAAAAAAAAATGGGGAATATAAGAGAGAAGAACATACAAATTAAACAATGTCAAACATGGCCCACAAACCTCAGCTCAGGCCCTGCGCGAGCCCCTATCAGGGACGTGCAGGGGCTCAGACGCTGAATATATCAGGGGGTATGCGTTATTGATAAAAAATATATATATGCATATACAAATGCATTAATACTGTTTTGATATTTTAAACACAACCTTGAATACTGATATTAGAAATTGTATTTAAAAAAAGATGTGAAACTGAAAACTGCCAGCAGGTGGCAGCAAGTCACTGTTAATAAGTGAGTCATTGCGATTGAACCGAGTCATTTTAATTGTTGATACATTCAGGAACAAAACAGCTTCATGTTGCTCAGAGACTCAAATTGTTATTTTATATATATATATATATATATATATATACACAGTACAGACCAAAAGTTTGGAAACATTACTATTTTTTATGTTTTTGAAAGAAGTTTCTTCTGCTCATCAAGCCTGCATTTATTTGATCAAAAATACAGGGAAAAAAATGTAATATTGTGATATATTATTACAATTTAAAATAATTGTTTTTAAATGTATTATACTTTAAATGATCATTTATTTCTGTGATGTAACGCTGAATTTTTAGGATCATTATCACATGATCCTTTAGAAATCATTATAATATGATGATTCATTATCAAAGTTGGAAACAGTTCTGCTGCTTAATATTTTTTCAGAACATGTGATACTTTTTAGGATACTTTGATGAATTAAAGTAAAAAAAAAAAAAAGAAGAAGAAGCTGTTTTTAAAATATAAATATTTTGTAATAACAATATACACTACTGGTCAGTAATTTGGGGTCAGTATTTTTATAAAATCAATACTTTTGTTCAGCAAGGATGTGTTAAATTGATAAAAAGTGATAGTAAAGAAAATGTATTATTAGAATATATATCATTAAATAAAAATTTATTTTGAACAAATGCAGTTCTTTTTAACATTTTATTCATCAAATATATTAGACAGCAGAACTGTTTCCAACACTCATAATAAATCAGAATATTAGAATGATTTCTAAAGGATCATGTGATAGACTGGATGTTACATGTGACACTGAAGGCTGGAGTAATGATGCTGAAAATTCAGCTTTGCATCACAGGAATAAATTATTTTTTAAAAGTATATTCTAATAGAAAACTATTATTTTAAGTTGGAATAATATTTCACAATGTTACGTTTTTTTCTGTATTTTTGATCAAATAAATGCAGGCTTGATCAGCAGAAGGAACTTCTTTCAAAAACATTAAAAATAGTAATATTTCCAAACATTTGGTCTGTACTGTGTGTGTGTATATATATATATATATATATATATATACATTCATACATGTAATCATGCGGTTTTTGGTGAAAAAAAACGTCAGTCTTCGCGTGATACTGATTAGCTATATGAAATGACCCCCCCACCCACTTTGACTTCTGTGATGATTCTAAATGCATTTTCATAAACTGAATCATGCAGTGAAAGGATGGGCACAGGTAGCTTAGTCTTTTGTTTATCACCACTTACCTCCACTGTCACAGAGTCTGGTTTGTGTTCCCTGGGTAACCACTAGATGTCCTCATTCCCCACTATCCCTGTCTCCTCATTGCACTCAGCTATCCCTGTTCATTAATCATTGCACACAGTCTGTTCCCCATTAGCATCTTCATTTCCCTGTGTATATATATACCCTGTCTGTTTTAGTTTGTGTTACCAGTCCTTGTAGTTATCACGCCACTTCTAAGTCCTGTTCTTGCCCGTTTGTTTTGTGGATGTTTATGTTTGATTTGCCACTTTGGTTTTGACCCCTGCCTGGACTGGATTACGATTTGGATTACCCTAATAAAGGCTTACTACATTTGGATCCACCTGTCCTCTGTTCTTGTGTGGGGATTGTGACATCCACACTAACACAAACATAACTGGAAAGACAGAGGGATTCGCTTCTGCGGCTCTGTCTGTCTGTGATGTGATGTGCCGATCAAGTGTGATCAGGCATCGATTCGGAACTCGACAGAGTCTCAACCACGGTCTCAACATTTCCTGACTCGACCCGATATCTGGAATTTTGGGAAAGATGTGCGCAAACAGAAACACACACACACATGCACATATAAACATATCCCAGACAGCATTATAGTGTTGGCCCAGATCTGGCCCACATCTGGTCCGCGTGAAATCCATTCGGACTGGATCTGGGCAGAAACTGCTTGCTGTCTGGGATATAATTAATTTATACAATAAATAAATAAATACATAAATTAAATCAAATAAAACATGCCTGCACCCCACCAGTGATGGTCCTGTCCGTGTTCGTTACCACCAATAATAAAATTAAACAACATAATAAAAACGACTGCAAGTTTGTTTATTCAGTGCTGCTGTTGTAAGCCTGTGTTCAACTGTTCAGTGATCTGTCGAGTCAGTGGTGTTCTGCTCGATCTTAAACCCTTCATTGAGAGCTTAGCAAAACCCCTAAAACATTTCCACAACAAACACTGCTTCTTCTGTGTCTTCAATGGCCCTCTGTTGAAGAACAATAACTGTCACTCAGCGACCTCACTGTATGTATAATTTGTTTTGTAATGATATTTGGTAATGATGATATTGAAAAACAAGGCTATATTTAAATGTTATTTCATGTCATTATGCAGCGGTTACTGAATGCAGGTCAATTAAGTAATGGCGCGCAGTACCGCCTGAAGACCGGAAGGGGGCGCCGAGAAACGCACTGAGAGCGCCTAAAAAGCTTTGTATTTAAAATATTATTATTTATTTGTAAATTGTTTTGAATGTGTTTTTAATTAATTTAAATATTTGTACATATATTTGAGGTCTCTTTCCTCAACCTCTAACTTTTGGGTTGTTATTTGTATATTATGTGTTGTAAATATGTCTGTTCAATACTAAAAAAAAAAAAAAAAAAGAGAGAGAGAGATTCAAAACCATAGACGGTAAAAGAAAACAGACTGGCGGCGCCATTTTTACTGTTAAAGCAGCACATCGGAGGAAATGGGAGTCCTGTGAGGCGATAGGGGGCGTGTGAAGAGGCTGTATTGAGCGGGCTTGTGAAATCACATGGTCAGAAACGACACCGGCAAGAGAGATGACTGGGACGTTGCGTCAAAGCATGTGAACAATTCTATTGGCCGAAAATCACCAGAAGGCGGGGTTTATCAGCGTTCCGACGTCAGAGTTTGTTTTGAGCATGCGTTGAAATACCACAGTGCCCCGTGTGCTGTGTGTATGTCCGTGTGTTGCTATATATTAGGGAAACATCGCTCCTCTCGTCTCCTGCTCATCATATAACCCAGTCTAGTCAGAAGACTCTGTCCTGCCGAAGGTGTTTTCACAGAGAAAGCCGCTGTTTCTGTATTTGCCCTCGGTAGTGGTCAAGTAGGACACTCAGTGCTGCTAAAGGTACCAACGACAGAACACAAGGGGAAATTACAGAAGAGGAAAACGATTTGTTTCATCCCAGAAAGGTGAGAACTAACGACTCGGTGTGTTTTATAACACAAGTCGTGGTGTATTGTAATTGTAAATATAAACTTTCTTAATATCACCTTGGCGTAATTATTTTAATAATGATTAATAAAATGTCCTAGTCGCATCCCATCAACATCTCAGGATTTCATTCCTAGAGATGCGATGCTGGCTTCTAACTGGGTTGCTTATTAAAGATTATTGTTGTATGATCATTTACAGTTTTCGTGTTTGTTTTATGTGTGTGTAAGACTTGATTTTGTAGTCTTATAATAACTACCAGTGGCAGCGAGTTAAACTCTCTCTCTTTTACATGCTGCGCCCATGCTTGATGCTTTTCATCCCTTAATTAAGGGTTAATATTACAAGAATGTGTTAAAATGTCACGTTTGATTAAACTAAACGCAGCACAGTAGCAGGTACATGGTGTCTCCATTAAAAGCAGGGAGACATGTATCAGGATACGATAGTTTAAATATGAAACATTCTTATCTTAGTTGATTTAAATAAAAGTATACTCGTTTTGATTATCTATTAAAAGCATGTCAAGGTTAGTAATAATGTGATAGAAGAGGTGACAAAGGGTGAAGCATGTGAGCAGGTTCATGTCGGTCCATTGACTGACGTCATCATCCGTGACTCATGTGATGCAACATGGACACTTATGATATTTATTGATGCACAAACAATGAATGGTTTTGGTAATTGGTGCATGTTTTCCGTTGCATGATTTCGCAACAGTAAATGGTGTCTCAGGAAATTGGTAGTAAGTGATGTGGGCTGGTAAAAGTTTCTAGGTTAACTCTAGTCTTCTGTGTCACATGATCCTTCAGAAATCATTCCTAGTATGCTGATTTGTTTCTTAAGAAACATTTATTTCATTTCTGAATGTTGAGAAGAGCTATGCTGCTTAATTTTGTGTGTGTGGAATGAATATACACTTCAAAAGAAAAGCATTTATTTGAAAAATAAATATTTTCTAACATTATAAATGTCTTCACTGTCACTTTTGATCAAGTTAACATGACCTTGCAAAGATAAGCAGTAGTTATGAGCAGTAGCGTGTGTTTATAATATTGCTCAGCTCTGAAAAATGTGTTCAACAAAATGTTAATCCTAGAGCAAAATCTTCCATAAGCTTTTCCTCCTACATGTGCAAAAATGTTCAGTAGTTAATATAGAAACCTGCTACCTGACATACAAATTAACATTTTCCTCCGCAATCTCTATGAAATGAATTTACCCAGTAATCATGACTGGAGATGTCATGGAAATCATTTGATCAAACTTTAAGAGAATACTGCAGTATTAATGGCAAAGCATGCCCTCTCCAACCTACTTAGTTATGCATAGATCGAATAAAGGCCATCTGCAGCCAACCTATGCTCTCCATCTGTCTGATTCATTTGTTTTGTCTGTTCTTTGATATTTGCTTATTATTTGAGTCAATCGCAGTGTAAGTGTGTTTGGGTATTTTAGTAAATGATGCCTGAAATGTCCATTCATGTGATGTTGTATGAACTATGACTTTTGGGATTTGTCTGGTCAGAGACATCTCCACCTATATGCCAATAATGACATATTTCACCAGTGTATTTTTATTTTATTTTTATATAAGTGGGCAGTTTGATCCCATTTGCTTTAGATAACGAATGTCTCTGAGTACAGAATTGATTCTGCTCCGTTTGAGCCAGTCATTTTAATGTTATATAAACTGAAAGACATCCAGGATTGCATAAACAGTTTAGATAAACAGATGTAGCTCAGAGGAACACAGACTGGATTGTGGCAGCTGTATTTCGTAGCACAGGCTGTCAAACAGCAGAAGACTCTTTTGAGTGGAATGCTTTGCTCAAATGCTTGGTTTAGACTTGCCTAAATATTGTACAGAGAAGTTAAAGGCAGTGGATCCTAATAGTTGTATTTCTCATCTATGATAGATTAATAAATGTGTTTTAATTAGCTTTTGTGCATGGAGGGCTCTTTTTTTGTTTTCCTCTTGCTTTTGTGTTCGTTTGAATCTGCATTTGTCAGCACAAGTTGCTCTTGACAATCCAATCATGGCCAGAAGTGTTTTTTTTTTTTTTTTTACAAATTACAAACTGGATCGATTTCTCAGAGCTTAGCTAAGTAAAGTGAGAACAGCGTAATTAAATGGTGAAGCTGAGAGAGCGTGTTAACAAACCAGCAGGCTGACAGTCACAAAACCTTATCTAACACCACTGGGAAAAAGAGAGTATTGAAGGTTTTCTTCCTCTTTTTCTGACTCTTTCTTTTTCTCGGTCACAAAATGGAAAAAAAGTGTCATCACTCTCGTTCACGCTTATGCTATTTCAGTCTTTTTCAGACCATTTCTGATTCTATGTTCACTTTTTCTGTCTCTTTCCATTTTTCTTGAGAAAACATTTGGGTTGTAAGGCGTTTCTTATCATTTACAGAATGAGCATGTACAGGGTTAAATAAGAATCTTTGCAGTTGATCTTTTTTTTTTTTTTTCTAGATTGGCAGCAGTGAATTCGCATAGCAGTTCAAAACAAAACTCATAAAAAAATATTATGCTGATATTAAACTTAAATCGTGAAATAGCCCAGCCCTGAGATTTACATTAGGATTCAAAATTTCACCAAAGTGACGCCATAATTGCTTCTTTTTTTGTTATCTGTATTGTATTTAATTCACCCCAAAAATGTAAATAAATTATATATAAAAAATTTCCCCCTCATGTTATTCCAAACCTGTATGGTTTATTTACCTCTGTGGAATATAAAATATTATGTTTTGAAGAATTTTGGTAGCTAGACAGTTTTTGTAACTTATATGGCCATTTCTCAAATTATCTTTTGTTTTTCTACAGAAGAAAAAGTTACACTGGGTTGGAACTTCGTGAAGGTGAGTAAATGGTGACAGATTTTTCATGTTTTGTTAGCTATTCATTTACATTTACATTTAGCAGACCAACAAGAGAATAGCAACAGATTCAAGTGTCATGACAAGTCTAAGTTATTCTAGTACAGAACACGTAGCTAGGTTTTTTTTTTTTTTTTTTCAAGAATATGATAGACAAGAAAAGGTAAGTGCTAGTATTAGTTGGTTAAGTGCTGGCGAAAAAGATGAGTTATTCCTTTTAAAGATTTTCTGTAGTTGTAGTTTCTAAAGTTGTATTTATCTACAACACATAAATTGCATCTATTGGCCTCTTTCAGTAAATGATCATTATGGTACTTCCATAATTCAAAACCTATTGGTTTGCGGTAATGCAAATTGTGAAGATGTCATTTGGATTCTCATCCGAGAAACCTCACCCTTTCAGTTTCTCACATCCCATAAGGCAGTTTGTAGATTTAACTCCATTTAACAGGGGATTTTGTGTCATTTTCCTCCTTTCTTTTTTTTCTGTTTTCATAATAAGATGAGTCCGGGCTCTTAATAACTGCCAAATCAAGGTTGAGACAAAGATCGCTTGAAACAATATGTTCTTTAGCAAAGGGCAGAAGTGTGTGACCATTAATGACATTTAAGGGCAAAACAGGTTTGAGCTTTCAACTAACCCGGTGTAACAGTAAACTGATGTCCTGTTCCATTTCTGACATACTCCAAGTGCTCACACTACTTTTGACATGAAGGACTAGTACATTTGTGACCGTTGCAATTTTATACTTTATGTGCATACTTTACATATGTACTATAGCACCTCACAAAAATGCACAAGAGCGCACATCATTTGTGACACCCCTTAGAAGTGAAGTGTACTTTGAAGTAAGTTGTGTGGGAATCTGTTCTGGATGTGACCCTTAACAAGAATGTTCCCACAGTCAATTCCTGCCTCCTCTTGCTTTTGGGTCATTGTCAGTATAGAGTGACAAACATGTCCCTTGACCTTTTCAGATATGAAAATCATAACCTAGTATTTAACGAAGGAATAACATGATTTGGCTATATATTATTTTTTTTACACATTATCAAACAATTATTTGCTACTATCATAAAATGAATATTTTATGAGAAATGATCACTGGTGGTTTTTCAACACATCAAATGATAATGAAGTCATCATGATGTTAAATACTTGCCATCAGCTTTTATAGGCAATAATTGCACTACATTCATAACTTGAACTTGAATTTTGTATGACCAACTCAACATTTTTTTAGAATGACCCTTGGCCTGCCATAATGTTGAAACAACAGCATTTAGGCATTTATTTTGCTGATTTAGCTATATATGGGAAACGCTTTTTGCTTCAGTGTGCGATGCACATTTGAGTGATTTGCTTTGAATTTCATGTGTGGTTGACCTTAAAAAACTACATCGAAAGCAGATAACCCAGGTCACAAGACCTTGACTGCATGTCTTTTAAAATTTGGCTGACGATGTCCTTGATGGTGCCTCTTTTGTTGTTGTCACGAGATAGTGGCTTTTGTAAGTGTCTCTTTAGTCAGAGTGATCTATAACCTGTTTGATTCAGTCTATAGAGTTTACTCATCATATTTATTTTTTAAGCTCTCTCCTCCACAGTTCAACTTCCCCCAAAAATAAAAATTTGTTTAGCTAAAGTTTACCTGAAATATAGCATTACATCACTTGCTCACCAGTGGATCTTCTGCAGTGAATGGGTGCCATTAGAATCCAAAACAGCTGCTAAAAACATCACAATAATCCACACGACTTCCAACCATCAGTCATCTTGTGAAGTGAAAAGTTGTGAGTTTGTAAGAAACTAATCCATTAATCCATTTTAACTTTTAAAGCCAATATTAGTTTGGAATCTGTGCATATTTCTCTCTTGTTTAAGATTATTTTATTTTTTTTGTACTGGAGAAAGAAATAGTGGATAGAGGATTTCAAGTTAGTCTTTGAGGTTTGTTTATTATAGACACACTGCTGTTTCTTCATAAGATGTTTGTAATGTTGTATTGTGATGTTTTTATCAGCTGCTTGGACTCTCATTCTGACGGCACCCATTCATTGCAGAGGATCCACTGGTGTGAAAGTAATGTAATGCTAAAGTTCAATGAGGATATGAACTCATATACATCTTAGATGGACTGAGAGTGAGTACATTTCTAGTACTATTCCTATAAAGTATCATTTAGTGAAGTTCAGATTTCTGTTTTTTGACTTCAGTCTGCCTGTTCTTACGCCATATCTCTTGAGATCTTTTATTTGATACACACCTCTATAAATTTCTGTTGCTGTTCTGCAGTAAATCTGGGGCAGACTAGATTCAAGGCCTCACTGTTCTGCTGACCAAAGCTCCCCAGATCCCCCCGTTGAGTCAGTGCCCCCTTCTTTCCCGTGGGTTCCCTTTGTGTTTAATTGATGTGCGTCCAAGAGAGCCAGTGGATACAGTATGTTCATTTCTAAAGGAATTTGACTGTCCTGTGGTGTCAGGCTCCTGTATTGCTGGGCTATTGTCACTAATCTCCCCTCACCACTGCGAGGGCTAATTAAACGGCATATTTGAGTGAATTAGCTGGGAAGGAAGAATGTGTTGTCATGGATGTGGAAAGGTCGCCTCTTTCTGGGGGGAACCGAGCATGGAGAATAATGACTCAGGGCAGGGTTTTGTTTTGTTTTACTTCATAATAGCAAGACCAATAAATATAAAGTAATTTATATAATCGTTTATACAGATTCATTGTTAATCAAGAATGATGAATGAGGGCAAATTATGACTTTTATTATTGGCAAAGAACAATAAATATAAGTGTTATTCATTGTTTATATACTATTACAAAATGTATTACCTCTTTGAATTGGTCACTTTTTAATTTAATGTCTTAGTCATTTTGTCATCGTGCATTTGTCATTCATATTTTGTTTATTTTTGTTTTCATAATTTAACTAGCCTACTTATGCTGATTTCAGTTTGTTTTACAACATAAATTGTTGTTACAATTACATTTTCATCTAATATTTAAATTGTATTCTATTTAAATTTTAATTACCGATAACTATTAGTTAAACGTAACGACACTGAAATGAGTGAATGTGAACAATTCTGAAGAAAACTATTGTTTTAATGTTTGTTGTTAAATGTTGTATGTTAAATGTTGTATAAATAGTTTCTTGTTTTACTTATGAACAATATTACAATGACGCAAAAACAGAACATATTATACAAATATTATTTGGAGAATATTTATTTATATTACATTAAGGTACAGTTATAATTTTAGTACATAATGTTTTTTTTTTTTTTTCTACCTGAGATTATATTACAGAAACCTTTCCAGTTGAAGCCAGAATTATTTGTACTGTGATTTTCCCAATAGATATTAAAAACCGAAAGCTGCCCGTACTGCCAGACAACCAGTCAGTGAGACAACAGTAGCAGTAACAACTCCCTTGGAATATGCAAAGTGTATATTGACTATTTGTATGTACCTTGCAAATCATATTTCTTACTGTTAATACGTATATGTTTTGTAAGATTTTTATTTTCTCTCTGTAGCACCCTCTTGTGGATACTTAGGGGCTTCTTGGAGCCTAATTTTAAAACCTTTGACTCAGGGAAGGGTATAAGTCACATTATTCAGCATGATCTTAGCAAGACTTAAGAGGAAGTTTGGCAATGTATGTAAAATCTGCTGAGTTTTATTTGTCACGTTTGACAAGTTCCTCTACACAAGCTAATGACAGAGAACTAGTTCATTCCATCAAGTCTCTGGGCTGATTGTTAGACCAGCTCTGGTTTCAGTTCCATCAACATTTGATGGTTGAGCTTTGGGGGGAAAACAACAGCAACATTATAGTCTCTACTTCTTTTATAATTAGTTTTAAAATATTTGTATTTCAAATAATTGCTGTTTGTTTAACCATCTACTCATCAGGACTGCTGGAAATGCAGTTTTGCCATAAAAGGAAAAAATTACATGTAAAAAATATTAAAATATAGAACAGATCTATTAAATTTGAATCTGTTTTTACTGTATTTTTAAACAAATAAATGCAGCTTTGGTGAACATAACAAAATGTATGGATCTTAGTGACCCCAAATGTTTTGTGTTGCACATACTGTTTGTTGGCTTCTCAGAAAAATATACAGTGGCCCAAAAAAGTATCTGGACATTTAAGTCACACATACTATTTATGAATTGTCTTTGGGACTGAGTTTGACACATCTGAATTCCCATATGAGACAAGTGAAACTTTTAACGTTCACAATGTTGCTAAATGTGTAGGCAGTGAACTGTCATATTCTGTCCATCTGTCTCAGTGGCCTTCAGGACCAAACGCCTGACTATCAGATGTTTCATCATAAAGGCTGCAGCAGAAATGGGCTCAGTGCGTTTTGTCTGTAAATTAGCTTTGGAAGAGGTTTGATGTCTAGGTTTAACCTTTTGGACATCAGTAAGCTTAGATTTTGAGATAATGGGATCATTAAAGGTGACCAAAATGAAATGTGATGTGCTTCACATGCTAGTCACCAGTACAACAACAGACAGTGTTGTGGGAATATAACAAAACATTCTGTCTGGACCTTTCTTCCCACAATAAAAGTGGGTCTCCTCTTCACGATCTTTAAAGCAGCTCAAGTTTCTCCTCCTCATGTGCCCCTGAAGCTGGTTGGTGGTTTAGTCTTGCTCCAGTTATAATGGTTTCCCGGTGAGATGATGATCTCCAGGTTTAAGGTTTCTATTCTGAAGTCCAGTATTGATATTATAAACACAGCTCACCCCAGTTAGCCAAATATTTTTGTGGCCCTGAATTATTTTATTTTTTTCCACTCAGGCTCTTGCCAGATCTGCGTGGATGCCTTGTTTGTGAAATTTGAGTTGTTGGATTTGTTGTTTAGCTCCCTGCCTGTCATGTAATCAAATGGATTGTCTTCCGTTTGAAATCATGACTAAATCCGCTCAGACAAACCGTGTGTGACAGCAGTATCTGTGGACGGACCGTCCTTCTGTGTTTTGGACTGATGATAACATTAGGAGGACATGTATTATACCTGAGGGGTCATGACTAACAGCTGTAAAGCTGAGTGTTGAGAGAAACTGACAGCTCACTTTGTTTGTCTACATGCCCACAGGCAGACACAAACACTGTTGATCAGTGGAATTATTTTAAGAAAATGTTTCAGTTTCAGAAGGATGCCCGAGCGTCTACTTCACAACAGCTGTGCAGAGGACACTATTTTACCCATAAGTCCATGTGGCAAAGAGTAGATTTGCATTGAGGAGGTCCATAAGGTGTTGTTTGAGATTGGGTCTTCATATGCAGTTATATAAAAGAGCCATGAAAATTCTAAGCTTCCTATCACTGTTTATAAGTCCTGTACAATAGGTTTAAATCCATCCAAGGTTAAAAAACATTGTCATTTTGTCAAAATATCATTTTAAAATTACCTCAATTCTCAGAGATCCCCAAACGGTTCGCGCGAAGCTGTTCAAAATATTCAGTTTCCTTAAACCCCACCTTTCGATAGCATACTGTGTTCTGATTGGTCAACAAACATAGTCAGTTTTGATTGGTTGTTCCGCACACAACTTCACGGTAAACAGTGTGTTAGCATCTTTTCGGGATGAATTATGTCTTATTCCTCTCATCGCGAAGCAAACAGTAAAATGAAAAACTTGAACAGTCTCGCTGCTTTTTCTTCTGTGTGGGCGTATTCAAGCCGCACGCTTCAGTTTGAATCTGAATAGCACGTTCAGCGCGGGGGCGTTGTCACATTAGATATAATGAAGGGAGACGTGAAAAACGGACATCGCGTTTTCATATGGATTACTTTATCACAGAATATCTGTTAGCAGCACTTGTTACACTTCATTTTAATGACGTGTTTGTAAATGAAGATCAGCACAGAGAAAGGCTGCAGACAGCACACATACTGATAAGACGCTCGGGGAAAAAACAAACACATAACTTCATAATCATACTTCGCGTTGTGATTCGGAGATGCTCGACATGATGCTCTCACACCAACCAGAGCGTCTGTGTGGGGGTGGGGCAGGTCAGAGTTCCGTTTCTCCCAACACGGTAGGTGGAGATTATTATGCAAATCTATAACGACTCGTTTCAGCGATTCAGAGTCGACTCCTTACTTTAGAAGCCAATAACTTTATAAATCTTTTGTACTTTTTGGTTTAATTACTTTGCACATTGTTTACACTGATGGACCGCTACATCATACACTGTAATACAGGTAATTTTTGATTTCCCATCTGTGTGGCTCTTTAACTGTTATTCAGTACATTTTTGTGAGAAACTCCAATCAGTTTAGTTAAAAAGAAAAAAGAAAAGAAAAAAAACCCACACCGATTTCACAGCTGATCCAGGTCCTCCATACTAATTGAGTTCTCTTGAAAAGGGAAGATGTGGTAGTGATGACTCACTGATTCTGTCTGTGAAAGTTTTCAGAATAATAACTTGATTTCATTGTCTATGAGAACTAGTAAAATGATGGGAAATACCCACAACCCTGTGCCAAAGTTCATTCCCTGTTTAAACGACTACGAGGATGAGTACAAATTATTGTTTGTGCATCAGCTGCATGCTTGTTTTAAACTGAGGATATTTGCTTAAGCTTGTGAAGTGTTAGGCTTGGATTTGCTCATAGGCAAACACATTCAAAATACCAACATGCTAATTGAACAACATTCTTTGAATAATCAAATGGACGTGTTTGTGGCAAAATGGCTTGTGATTTGTATTTTGGCTGCTAATTAATATCTGTCCCCTCTATCTTTTCTTTTTGTCAACCCTCATTCCTTTTCCCCCTCTCTACCTCTTTTCTTCTGTCTTTCTCTCTTCCACCCTCTCTATCCTTCTCTTCTCCCAGTTTAACCCCTCCCACACAGATGCTTCCGGCCGACCTGATTGGTGGGAGTGATGTGGGAACTAGGTACTCATTTCTTTACTGTCCCCAGCTGCACTAGGACACCTGCTTTCCAAATAAGAACCAATATAATGTCACGTTAAAATGTAAACAAGACTTTTGATTACAAATTTTTGTGAAGGCAATTCAAAGAATCATTTCTAAACCCATTATTAATGTTAAATATTGTGTTGTTATCATTAAACAGTTTTTCACCATCTTGTCCCTAACACTATAATAACTGGAGCACGTTAGCATCAGTTAGCGTGAGTTATCTTCATAAATTGGACATAATGGCAATGTTGTGATTTTCAATTATGAGAATGAAATTAAAGTTCCATTTTGGTTTTAATGAATTGGAAGACAACGGAGCAATCAAGCGTTAATCCAGGGTGTTTTAGGTGTTTAAAATAGTGGTTGAATGAATGAATGAGGAAATAAAATGTAATAAAACACCCTGCCGTACTCCTAACTATGTTGGATGCAAAACTACAATAACTGATAATAATACTTATCTATTATAATCTAATTATCTGTTAACATTGTACTGAATATCTGCTTTACATCCAAGTCAACCAATTTAATGTCAAAATATCTTGAGGTTTTGTGACTGTGGCTAGTTTGGACACATGTAGGAGTCTGGCATGGCATGTGTAGCACTTAGGGGCGTTTGTGGACCCAGATGGCTTTTAGATACCAAGCAGATGTGATTGTCCTGGAGTTCAAGGCTGCTGTAGGATCATGGGTGATATGGGGGTGGGGGATACAGCCGTTGGTGGTGCACTGACGCATCTAATCACGGTCATTACTAGGGAGGTTGCTGGCCCGAGGCCACAAGAAAAGTAAACAGGACTTGATGGTTGCCAAAATCAACAGTGTCCTCTGATAAAGCATACTAACCTTCACCAGTCACTTGCTGTCTTTCTATCGCTTCTGTTTTCCATCTCACCCATCCCATCTTCATCATCCTACCCCCCCCCCCCCCCCCCATTTTTCATCCTTACACTTTATTTTTTACCTCATTTTACTTTTTTTTTTTTTTTTTTAAGACTCTTTTGCTTGTGTCCATAAATGTAGATGTTTGATCACACATCATTGTTATATAAGTGGTTGTTTGAGTCCAAAACCACACTCCAAAGTGTGTAAACCGTTATTCATTTGATTAATGGTCTCAGATCTGGATTTGCTTGAAGTTTCTATTTCATTGCATGTTGCATAACTTATTAATCAGTTCATTCTGCCTTTGCCTCCATATAATGAGTGTGAAGGACTCAGTTTTTATTTAACAAAAAACTAAGGGATGATTTTTAGGTGATTTTATTGGTTTTGACTATAGTGATTATGGTTTTCTTTTTCAGATTATCTTCAGATGAGCACTTTCATTTCATTATTCATTCATGAACAACACTGCTCTGTTTTCTGACCCCAGATGACCTGGCTGACCAGTCAGAGGAGCATGAGAGTGTGCTGACAGCCAGAGCAGCAGTGTTTCTACCGGAGCGTGAGAGCGAGTGGAGGAGAGGAACAGAGACCGAGGGAGAGGAGGAGGAGGAGGAGGAGGCAGAGGAGCAGAAGGGAGGAATGGGTGTTGGTAAAAACACCGCCCCCAAATCCATGGACTCCGCCACAGAGCCTGGCAAATATGAGGAGGAGAACAAACACAGTGCACACTTCTACCCCATCCCAGTGAGTGTCTGTTTGTCTGTGTGGAATGATGCTAATCATAGGGTCAGAAACAATGCCTTCTAGCCTGTTATTACAGTGACTGTTATTATTACAGAATGAGCAAATTGCAACTTTTAAATATGTGCAATTTAAAAGCTGGATTTTCGGAATTTTCAGTTTTCTAAGCTCAGTAAGCTACAAGGAATGGCAAACATGGTATACATAAGGTTTATTTTGAAGACACACACACACGTCATAAATATAATGGTGACACTTCACACTAGGGTTGTAAATACAAATACTTTTCAAATGTTTAGGATTTATTTAATCAAGGACACATTAAATTCTCTCTCTCTCTCTCTCTCTCTCTCTCTCTCTCTCTATATATATATATATATATATATATATATATATATATATATATATATATATATATATGTGACAGGACAGACATTCATGATGGTATAAATAAATGCTGTTCTTTTGATGGAAGATTTCTAAATTAAAATGTCACAGTTTCCACAAAAATAGTTAGCAGCACATCTGTTTTCAACATTGATAATAATAAAGAAATGTTTCTTGAGCAGCATATTAGAGTGATTTCTGAAGGATCACGTGACACTGTGGACTGGAGTAATGATGCTGAAAATTCAGATTTACCATCACAGGAAAACATTCCATTTGAACAATAACTCTAAATAAAAAAATAAATAAATGTAGGCTTGTTTAGCCTTTGACCAATCCAATAGCTTGGACTATCCATTTTAATATAATACATTTTAAATACTTCAACATTTCAAGTTGTAGTATAAATTTACATTAATTAATGTATTATGAACAGGCATGAATTAACAGCGAAGAATAATCTCTTTATAAATTAACATTGTAAACATTATAAACATTACCATTCATAAATGCTTAAATATACATTTAAATAATTCCCAATTTTAACAAATAATATATTTCAATACTTTACTAATTTAATTATAAAGTCTGTTTGTTTGTAACGTGAGCCCCTCATGTTCGCATTCTCACCACTGGAGGGAAGTTTTTTGTTTAAGTGAAACAAACCGAACAACCTATAAGCTGCTGCTGCTGCTTTTGATAGTGTTTTTGTTGCCAAGCATGCATATTTAAACAAAGCATGTCAAGAGATTAGAGACATGCTGTAAGAGATTATCTTTTTTTCACCGAAGTGTCCCTTTATCAGTCAATTCATTATGGTCTGCTCTCTGTAACTTGATCTGTTCACTCATTTAAAAAGAGGTGTCAAGACTCCGGTTTCCCTTAGTCATGCCAAACACTCCCTTAAACGCAATTACATAACAAACCACGTCTTGTAACGTTTATGTGTATTATATCATTCTTTTAAATTGACGATGAATCATTGGTGACGCATATTCTTTTCTAGTCCCCTTGTTGAATAATTTCTGTATATAATAATTGCTTGAGGTTACTGGAAAGACCATATTGTTGCCATCTAAATCTTTTGTCTAGTATGATGTAATCAGAAACCACCAAAAACTCCACTACTTTAGAGCTAAACCTCATGTAATCCTTGTTCTGGTGAACTCTTCCCTACATGAGTGTGGTCACTTACTGTATCTGCATAACACTGCCTCTGAGCGCCCTGGTGAACTTTAGTGGACTGATATGTTTTGCCAGTGAGGGGATGTAATATCATGAGATGTAAGGTAAAACCACTGTATGCGCTTGTCACTGAAATCCTGGCATAAGAGGTGCCAAAGAGAACCAAAGCAAAGCTTCTGGAAGATTAAGATGTCCGCATTCACTTTTATCCTTTGTCATGACATTAGAAGAGTTTGCAAGTAGTGTCGCCTGTATTTGTTTTATTTATTTTTTTATTGTAAATATGTGATGTTTGCACATTTCTGTGTATTTGAAAGGTGGTTAATGGTGTCATGCAGACCCCCGGAGATCAGGACGCAGAGGACACGCAACTCATGGCCATTTATGCAAAAGACAGCCAGACTGAGGACAAAGTGAGATTTTTGTAATGCTTTTGGTACTATTAGAAATGACACACTTCACCTTTAATCAAGGGGCTGCTCGTACCAGTCATGCTTATCCATGTTAAGCCCCATTCTGTAATAGCTCAGTCATTATGACTCGGCACTTTTCCCCCACTGAGAGAACGGGATTTGGGAGGTCACAACAACCAGTGGAATTTCCTCAATGTTTGCCTCTAATACAGCGGTAATAATAGTCTCCCTGTTTCTTTGTTCCCACTAATATTTGTCAGAAATGTGAATTATTTTGCTGGTAGTGAGTTGTTGTAACAAATAACTGTTGCATCTCCCAATAAAACTTTGAAAGACACAGAGAAGAAGACTTTTATGGCTGTACTGTATCCTTGCACCGTTTTAATTAGTCAAACTGTTAAAACAAGTACGTATTTTCCATTACAACATATTTAAGATGTAACAGAATAACTCTTATAGTAACGCCTTCTATCAGTTTGGAGTTTGAGTTCATTTTGGGATAATTGCATATAGAGGAACTGATTTCCTGCTGATGCCGTTTGAATTGTGAGCGGTTTTGCTGTTTGCGTGTGCTGATGCCGTTTATAGCGTGCAGCTCTCACTCAACTTCTCTGTAATAGAGGTTGGTTACCATAGGAACAGCAGAGAACCTGAATCCCATGTGTCTTGTGTTTCCTCTCCCCTTCAGTGCTCCATATCAGAGACTGTGGACAGTACAGACAGCATAGATGCCAGGAGAATGGACATGATCTACACCATAGAGGACACACCGCCTTGGTACCTGTGTGTGTTCCTAGGTTTACAGGTACAAACACATGCACAGCCACACGTGGACATACTGACTGGAACATCCTGGGCCCCGGATGTTTAAGATACTCATTTATCAATAATGAATCAAACTAAGAGTTTATAGCAGTGACTAGATCTAGAATTTACAGCAGTAATGCCCGAGTTTGAAACAGCGGTCCTTTACTTTACATCAGTGAAACCTTGACTTGTAAGCCATAACGCTTAACTTTACAGCAGTGACAATCGAATTCACAGCAATGAATCCTAGACTTAGAAATCTAGACTTTACAGCAGTGACCCCCGACTTTAAAACAGTGGCCCTCAACTTTCACTGCTGTGAACACTGGCTTGGAAACAATATCACTCAACTTTACATCAATGGCATTCAACTTTACAGCAGTGACACTCATCTTTACAGCATTGACCATCAGGTTTGAAGCAGTGGCCATTACACTTTACAGCAGTGAATCCTTGACTTGGAAGCAGTAACACTCAACTTTACAGCAGTGACCCTCGAATTTACAGCAATGAATCCTAGACTTACAAATCCAGACTTTACAGCAGTGAAACTAAACTTTGAAGCAGTGACCCTCAACTGTACAACAGTGGGCCTCAACTTTCACTTCTGTGAATGTTGGTGTGAAAACGGTAATTCTCAACTTTACATCAGTGACACTCCTCTTAACAGCATTGACCATCAAGTCTAAAGCAGTGGCTCTTAACTTAACAGCAGTGAAACCTTGACTTGGAAACAGTTACACTCAACTTTACAGCAGTGACCATCGAGTTTGTAGCAGTGACCCTTGACTTTACAGCAGTGACCCTAGACTTTAAAATGGTGTCCCTCAACTTTCACTGCTGTGAATCCTGTCTTGGAAAGAGTAACACTCAGTTTTACATCAATGACATTCAACTTTATAGCATTGATCGAGTTTGAGGCAGTGGTCAACAGCAGTGAATCCTGGATTTTAAAATAATGAGCCTCAAAGTTATTGCAGTGACCTTGGATTTATAGCAGAGACCCTAGACTTTAAAGTCTAGTTTCACTGCTGAAAGTTGAAGGTGACTGCTTCAAAGCCCTGACACACAACTTGAAGCATTGACCCTAGAATTTACAGCAGTGACTCTTGACATTGAAGCAGACTAGAGATTTGGTTTCCTCCTTTACAGAGATAAAAATATTTTTTTCTTGTTTTCTTTCCACACCATTCTTCCTCAGCACTATCTTACCTGCTTCAGTGGAACTATCGCAGTGCCCTTCCTGCTTGCTGAAGCCATGTGTGTGGGATTTGACCAATGGGCAACCAGTCAGCTGATTGGCACCATTTTCTTTTGTGTGGGCATCACCACCCTGCTGCAGACCACCCTTGGCTGCCGGTAAGTGTGTGTATGTTAAAGCAAGGTTTAGAATGTGTTCCAGACACATTGTGCCATGGAGACAATGCTAGATACAGGCTCACATCCAGCCTGCGTGGTGAATCTCATGCAGTGCTCCACTGTCAGTGGAGTTTAATTGATTTACAAGTAAGCTTAACAGTTTACTTACACCTTATTTAACTTTTTTCTCAGAATCCGTTATTCTGATAAAACATATAAAATAGTTCAGAATGTGGCAGAAACCCATCTGTTGTGTTCACTTTTATTGTGCACACAGTATGTTGTTTTCTGTGGGTGGTTTTATTGATTGCTTTCTGAATATAAGATTCAGGCTTAGTTTGCAAGGGCATTTAAGTTCAGCAAGTACTGCTTCTACTTGCCTCTACTTTTGTTCACTTCCAGAAAATATGGTAGAGAAGAGGATAACATCTAGAACATTCTGACCACAGTAAAGACCGCTGAGTTTCTCAGCTTTCTCACTGGCTTGTCTATGTAATTGAATTTATGTAGTGATTTTGAGAAGTTTACAGCAAAACTGTGCATAAAAACGAATGACTATTCACAGGGTAAGAAATATATTAGCACATCATGACATATAGATCATGTTGAACACCGCATCACTCGTTCATGGTTTGGGTAAGTTAGTCAAAGCAAGGGCATGGACTTCATGACCCCACAGAGTTAAACATGGAGTTTGCAGTTATTGGAAAACCATAAGTATGAATATAACACTTAAAAGTTCCATTAAAGTGCCCCTATTATGGGTAGTGAAAGGTTCATATTTTGGTTTTGGAAATCCCCTCAAAAAATAGATGGCTTTTTTTTTACCTTACTTGCTCAACGAATAATTTTTCCAAACCCCTCCTTTGCGTGATGCTATTCTGTGGCGATTGGTCCACTTGGTATCATTTTAATTTCATCATGCCTGTAATGCCTGATAAAGCAGCGTTTGTGAGTGCAGTGCTGCTTTGTGTACAGCGTTACCGGGGTAACAGCTGTTTTTGCCGCTCCTAAAGCTGCACCTAGTGGAAAAGAATGAATTGGCATTTTCATTCAGACCAACACGAAAAGACCAACAAGTGGGCAGGCAATATGCTAATGTTGATCTCAACGTGAAACAGCTTGGGATCCTTTTAAAAAATGTTTCAATGGCGTGAATCTATTTTTTTTTTACTTTGTGGTTTATGATTTTGAGTTGTATGGGACTCGGTCGGTTAACACACATCCCTCTCACAATATATTGCTTTACAGATCATATATTTGCCGCTCAGAAATATTCACGCCATCATGCAGCACGTATCAGAAGATCTGCACTCCATTGCAGTTCACGTTCACACTCACTGATCTATGTATACCTGAGCCCGTGCTCTTCTTCCAACCGAGCCAGGAGCGATCACACTAATAAAACAAACCGGGCTTTTGGGGGTCAAACGCGTTACGGCACAGTTAAGATTGCCTAGTGTGAGAACACCCTAACTATTCTCCTGCATCAAGTGTTTTCCCGCGCTATGGGTGCCGTGATAGTGCAGGTCTCTAATAGTAAGGTGCCTGTTATAATATTATAATCGAGGCTCTGGACTCTGAGCATAACTTGTTTATCTATAACCAACTATAAAATATTTTCTATAAAAACGTTAATGTCCTGGCAGTGACAAATAGTTTGTTTTATATTTAATTTAATTACATTAATGTTATAAGCTGAGATTTAGGCTACAATAAATATTTTAACTGTTACTATGTAAAAGGAACACTGCTGAAAAAAACCAAATGTTATTACACTGTTATAACATGGTAAATGTTATTGTTCATATAGTAGTAATATAATACTTTTAATTCATTTTTTCATATTTAATAAATTACTTGTGCTTCAGCGAGAGCAGACGTAACACAATAAATGTGGTCATTGCTTTAAGAGGTGGATGCCTTCTGTTTTGGAACGCATGTAAGACCATAATTATACGGAAATACTTTGATAACAGTCATATAACTTTTGCAATGCGCATGGTGAAATTTATTCGGTAAATATTTTTCCATCGTAGTTTATGCACATTTTTTCTTATCGGATAAAACATTTATTCTATTCAGTTGTCGAAATAAATTCTTCATGCCAATCGTTTTGAACCTGTGGGCAGCCGATTACTATTAAAATAAATAATAATAATGTTCATATGTAAAAATGTCAAAGTCATAACATAATGACAACATAAATATGAATATAAAGTTAACCTAAAAATAGGTAGATGGAAACGTGTGAAAACGTGTGAAACCAATGTCTCAGTCTCGACTCTTTCTTTTGAGAAATAATAACTTTATGCACAGTGCACTTTCAGATTTTCATTCCACTTAAAGCTGTTACACACTGCATGAAAGCTAATAAAAATAAATCCATAATAGGGCATATTTTAATGTTTTTTGTTATTATTTTATTTATATTTTTATATTGCTGTTGGGTGTTTTTCTTTTTCCCTTCTCTTCAGCTGATCCTCCACCTTACAGTACATTCTGTTATTTTGCTCTGTTAATGTTTACTTATTTCCTTTTCCCTGTCTTGCTCTTTCCTCTTGCTGAAAGTGAAAGTAACCTAACCTAGATTTAGTGTCAATTAAAATATTTTTCTCAGTTCTGTGAAGAAGGGCGTTCCCAAGTTTATTTTTTCCACTGGCTGCAAGACACAGGCACTTGTATTCAAGGTGCTTTAAGCCATATTCTCTCCTTCAATTACAGTTTTTGAAGGCCACTTTCCTGATATGGACCATTAGCCTTGACATTTCTGTAAAAACATTTCTCTGTTTTAATGACTTTTTAAAAGGTTGACTGCATTTTATTATGAAAGAGAAAAAAAAGATTTGGAAAGTGGAAGAGAACATAACAGCTTTCTTGTGGTGTGAGATCTGCTTTTGTTGGAACAAAATCGAACTATCAGTCTTTCGTGTAACAAGGAGGTCTGGAGAAATGGGTCAGTTCAGTTTTAGATGTGGTCATCGGTGGATCTTTGTGTTTGTGCTTCATGTTCTTTAATTACTCAGTAATGAAGGCCTTCAGCTCTTTATAGTGCTCCAATTCAGACAGTGCACTGTGTCTGGGACACTGGGTGTTTTTTTTTTTTCTTCCTAGGCTTGAATTGATGGGGTGCAGTCTAACATGTTAATGCTTCATTTAAAAAAAATGAATTATGCATATGAATCGCGTTTCATATATAAATAGATTTTTACGTACGTGTCTAGTTTCCTCTTCTCTAAAGCAGGGTAGCATGGCATTGCCCCCTTTGTTGCCTTTTCCTGAGTGCGGGGCTTATCTGGGTCTGTTACTCTACAAACCCAGGGAATAAGGGGCGTTGTAGTCTCTACTGGCCGTTTTTGTAGACATTAAACTGCCAGAATTTTAAAAGATATCTCCGTTTGCATTGATCTTTCAGCTACATAACTTTGCAGATATTGTTTATGCTCAAACAGCAACATTACACACTAACGTAAAAAAAAAAGTGAAATCGCAAATTGGTAATTTTAGTTTTAAATTCATATATCATGTGCAGTATCGCCTGCTAATGATAAATAAATGTAAAAAGTATATTTGATATTAGTCAGCAACTATTTTGGTATTTATTATAGTATGTTGTAAAAAAATATATATATATTAAAAAGTTATTACTGATTAAAAATGACACAAGCAAATACATTTGTTACAACAAAAAATATATTTCAAATAAATGCAGTCCTTTAGAACTTTCTATTCATCACAGAATTCTAAAACACTGTTTCATGGTTCCACAGAAATATTTTGAAGCACAAATGTCATCAACATTAGTGAAGAAATGTTTCTAAATCAGCAGTAAATCAGCATGTTAGAAAGGATCACGTGACACTGAAGACTGGAGCATTTTATAGCATCATTTGTTTGTGTGTTTGTTTTTTTACATATTTTGCAAACCATTAACCTCAGTTGCCTCGCCTCGGTTTTGAATAATGCGTACATGCTGGTCTCTTATAAAATAACTATTGCGTCAATGTCTTATCTACAATGTCTTAAAGCATCATCAATCACAGCAACTCCGGAAACTGTTTTCTCCCTCTAAGTTTCCTCTGTTAATGTTTTGCTGCTGCACTGCGATTTAATGCAACTATTGTCGTAACAGTTTTATATGACACAAAACCTCCAGTAGGTTAGCAAGTGGCAGTGATGTCTTCTGTGGCGTAGATTGCAGGAGGCTGAGTGTCTGTGGAGGTCTGATCCTTCAGGCTGCTCATGTAATAAAGACATTTAGTCTTTGCCTGTTTTGTGTCTGGCACTCAGTGTTCTTTTGTGGCCACTTTTATAAGAGGGTCGAATGATGTCTGTGATCTCTCCGTTTTGACGTCACTGGCTCATGGCACAAGCTGTCTCCAGGGAAACCTGAGTGAGTGAACGAAAAAAGAGAAAACGGGAAGAAGATAAGAGTGGAGTTAGACCTTTGTGCTGAGTCACTGTATGTACGCTTTCCTTAATGCATGTCTGTGTGCATATTTGATGATCACCAAAAGCTATATTACTATATCATTAATACTAATGGAAAACAAATGAATGACCTGATTCCTGTTAAATCTACCTGAACCGTTTATTTCCACTGAACAGAGGATGAATAACTGGTGTTTTGACCTTTATCTGAACTCCCATAATCAAATAATTTAAATATAATCTGTGCTCATCTGTTGTATTTTTGTACAACATGGTTCTTTTGAGGTTACGGTGTTCATTATCAATGTTAGGTCATGATGGCCCTCCTCCTCACTTTTTTGTTCTGCAAAGCATCAAGTGTTCTTAAGCAAAGATAATCAATTACAAAATCAGTGGGATTTTTGGAATTATTATTTGGAAATATTATTCATGTAGCACCTGTCTTTACTATCAGAATTAAAAGCCCACATCAGTGATCATATTAGTAGTGTGTGTGGAGACATCTAGTGGTTGGAGCAGAAGTGCCTAAACTTTTTAATATGAGGGGCTAAAATTAGTTGATTGAGGGGTTCAGGCCAAATCAGAATGTTGCATTTATATGCAACTATATTACTGTATAATAAAATATATTAAATAACAGACAAATAATAGTAAACACAAATTGCAATGACATTTATTTATTTTTATTTTTTATCTAATTGTTAGTTTTTACATTTCAATACAATAATAAAATAAAAAGTGAAAGTGAAGTGACATTCAGCCAAGTATGGTGACCCATACTCAGAATTTGTGCTCTGCATTTAACCCATCCGAAATGCACACACACACACACACTGTGAGCACACACCCGGAGCAGTGGGCAGCCATTTATGCTGCGGCGCCCAGGGAGCAGTTGGGGGTTCGATGCCTTGCTCAAGGGCACCTAAGTCGTGGTATTGAAGGTGGAGAGAGAACTGTTCATGCACTCCCCCCACCCACAATTCCGTCCGGCCCGAGACTAGAACTCACAACCCTTCGATTGGGAGTCCAACCCTCTAACCATTAGGCCACGACTTCCCACGACTCACGACTTAACATTTAAAAAAAATGTTAAAACAAAATTAGAAATTAGAAATAAACATACTTCAATGGAATGTTTATCTAATTCAATTTTGTTTTACATTTGATAAAAAAATAAAACTAAAAAAAGTTTACAAAATATATAAATGAGAAATAAACACATACTTCAAAGGATTTATTTATTTATTTATTTTCTTCCCGTCCTTTTGTATTATCCTTTTGTGGCATGGTGGGAAAAATCTAAGGTCAGGAATAAGGCTTAAAATTATTTGCATTTAGTAACATGCTCTTAATTAGAAAATAAATACAAATATGTTATCATATTTCAGAGTTTATGCATTTTTACTACACAACAGAAATTACATATCATCTTAGACAGGAGGGCTTTTGAACAAAGAGGATTTGGGGTCAAAAAAGTTGGGAACTGCTGCCTTAAACCACATGTAAAATGGCTGGTGTTACAGGACATGTCAGTCAGGTGGTCTCTTCTTGTCAAAGTGTTCTTGGAAAAAAAATATCCTGAAAGTGAATAAAAAAAAAACCTTAGTATCTAACATTGTTTAATCAAAGGTTTGCTTATGTGAGACTAAATGGATACTAGTGTTCATGTCTTTATGATTTACAGACAAATTCATAAACGAAAAGATTGACATTAGAGCTCCTCTTGGTGACTATTACATGTCTTTTCTCATCAGCCACGCATAAATGTTTCCAAGGAGCAGGAGTGTTGTCAGTGTTTGAGTGTTCTTGTGAATGATTGTGTTTTTGTGTGTGTGTTGCCTCCAGGCTTCCACTGTTCCAGGCTAGTGCTTTTGCTTTTCTCGCCCCTGCAAGAGCCATCCTTTCACTGGATAAGTGGAAATGTAACGCAACAGGTACATGTCGCACACACACGCTCATGTACCCTCTCAGACACACTTAAAACAGCTAACCTGATTGTCCTGTTTCTCTGCAGCTTTTCCTTTTTTAAATGCCACAGAGCTGCCACACACAGAAGACATCTGGTACCCCAGGATACGAGAGGTGAAAGAGATGAGATGTACAATTGATAAGTGAAGTGATGCACAATTAATGAAATAAAATGAGGTGACCAGTTAAGGCAGATTGGTTATAATAGGTTTGACGCATGAAACTGTGTGACCTTAAATGAGATCACAGATAGGGCTCTGCATTGCCATAAAAAATAAAAAAAACATCTATAGAACCACTGCAGACGTTAAAAAAAAGAGGTTGTTAACAAATCATCTTTACAGTAAAATTTAATGTTGCAATGTATTTTTATACCTAATTAATATCTTAAAATTTGACTGTGGTAATATGAGCTAATTTAAATGTTGATTAGAATAGTTTTACATGAGTTTCAGCATGTCTCTTTAATGTCATACAAATCACAATGTGCATAAATGTCTATTTAGTGCTCAGAAATCAATGAAAAAACATTGGGTTCAGAGTAAATATACTGTAAAGATAAGTGAAAACCAGATACAGCAGAAAGAAAGAGAGAGAAATGTGTCATTATGAGTTATGTAAATATACAATATTGAATATGTAACCTTTGTTTAAAAATTGAATAACTATTTTGAATAAATTGAAGCAATAATAGCTGTAGATTGCAAACGCTCACTGTGTGTGACATGAAAATTTGGTTTCCTGGTACTTCAGTGGAGGAAGCAAAACCGCTCAGGTTTCATAAAAAATCTCTTTATTTGTGTTTTGAAGATTAGCCAAAGTCTAATGTGCCTAAAGTGGGTTTGGAACAGCAGTAGAGTGAAGGAATAAATGATACATTTTCATTTTTGGATGAACTATCCTTTTATCTATCGTGTTATGTTATGTTTTTTTTTTTTTTTTTTTTAGTTAATATATGTGATTGGATTTAAGCACAACTTCATTCTCCCTTTCTCTTTGTCTCTGTAGATCCAGGGAGCTATAATAGTCTCGTCTGTAATCGAGGTGATCATAGGGGCCTTGGGTTTGCCAGGTGTCCTGTTGAAATACATCGGCCCGCTCACCATTACCCCTACTGTCACTCTCATTGGGCTCTCGGGCTTCCAGGCGGCTGGAGAGAGGGCAGGCAAACACTGGGGCATCGCCATGCTGTGAGTGCAGTTCACACACACACACACACGTTTGTGTAAATAACTGATTTTGTAGCTCTGTGGAGCCAAAATGTTCGCTCTCTCCCCTCTTTTAAACAGAACCATATTCCTGGTGCTCCTGTTCTCTCAGTATGCACGTAACATCCAGTTGCCGCTCCCCATCTACAAATCCAAAAAAGGTTGGACGTCTTACCGCCTGCAGCTGTTCAAGATGTTCCCAGTGAGTTTCCAGATAAATTCAAGAGAAACATGTCTGTTCATTAAATTCAGGAATTGAGAGAAAATACATAAAATGTATATTATTAGTGAGTACAGGAATCCATTTTCCAAATCGTGTTTTTGGCTTATCATGAATCATTACGTTACACATATAATAAGAATTTATATTCAGACTATTTTAGACTGTTTCTGGTAGGAACCGCTGCAGAGAAGCCCAGTTACTGTGTTCCAATACTAATGTTCTTCAAGATGCATGTAGTTCTGTTTATTAACCTCTAAAGTGGCAAAAGTTACGGACTGCATCTATATAGTAAATGTAGTATAAATATACACTGAACAAACTTATAAACATCACTTCTGTTTGTGCCCCAATTTTTCATGAGCTGAACTCAAAAGTTCTAAGACTTTATCTATGTACACAAAAGGCCTGTTTCTCTTAAATATTGTTCACAAATCTGTCTAAATCTGTGTTAGTCAGCACTTCTCCTTTGCCGAGATAATCCATCCACCTCACGGGTGTGGCATTTCAATATCTGATTAGACAGCATGATTATTGCACAGTTGTGTCTTAGGCCACAATAAAAGGACACTCTAAAATGTGCAGTATTATCACACCGCACAATGCCACAGATGTTGCAAGTTTTAAGTGAATTTCTCTACCATAAGCCATCCAACCGGCCTCACAACCACAGACCACATGTAACCACACCAGCCCAGGACCTCCACATCCAGCATCTTCACCTCCAAGTTCATCTGAGACCAGCCACCCGGACAGCTGCTGCAACAATTGGTTTGCTTAACCAAAGAATCTCTGTACAAACTGTCAGAAACTGTCTCAGGGAAGCTCATCTGCATGCTCGTTGTCTTCATCTGGGTCTCGACCTGACTGCAGTTCGTCATCGTAACCGACTTGAGTGGGCAAATGCTCACATTTGAAGAATCCCAGGTTTCACTGTACTGGGCAGATGGCAGGCAGTGTGTATGGTGTCATTTAGGTGAGCGGTTTGCTGATGTCAAAGTTGTGGATCAAGTGGCCCATGGCATTCGTATGTTATGGACATCAAACACAGGTCCATTTTATTGATGGCATTTTGAATGCACAGAGATACCGTGACAAGATCCTGAGGCCCATTGTTATACCATTCATCCACAACCATCACCTCGTGTTGCAGCATGATAATGCACGGCCCCATGTTGCAAGGATTTGTACACAATTCCTGGAAGCTGAAAACATTCCAGTTCTTGAATGCCCATGTCACCCATTGAGCATGTTTGAGATGCTCTGGATCTGCATATACGAAAGTGTGTTCCAGTTCCTGCCAATATCCAGCAACTTCGCACAACCATTGAAGAGGAGTGGACCAACATTCCACAGGCCACAATCAACAACCTGATCAACTCTGTGCGAAGGAGATGTGTTGCACTGCGTGAGGCAAATTATGATCACACCAGGAACTGACCCCCCAGACCCCCCAATAAAGTAAAACTGCACATTTTAGAGTGTCCTTTTATTGTGGCCAGCCTAAGACACACCTGTGCAATAATCATGCTGTCTAATCAGTATCTTGATATGCCACACCTGTGCAGTGGGTGGATTATCTCATCCAAGGAGAAGTGCTGACTAACACAGATTTAGACAGATTTGTAAACAATATCTGAAAGAAATAGGTCTTTTGTGTATATAGATAGTCTTAGATCTTTGAGTGTAGCTCGTGATAAATGGGGTCAAAAACAATAGTGTTGCATTTATAATTTTGTTCAGTGTAGTTTATAAGCATATATGCCATTCCATTCAGACATATATTTACTTGCTTGTGTAGTAAATAATAAAAAATATAAAAAAACACTAGTTGCATAGGAGACTAAATAAGAATATTTTAGAATAGAAGAACATTTTTATTTTATTATTATTATTATTTTTCTCAGTGCCATTCCATAAAAAAATAGTTCTTTACTTTTTTGCTTACTTGCTTATTTTGTTGCCATTGTTAATAAAAAAAAAAAAAAAAAAACTGAATTAAAAACAGAACCTCATTGCAGCTAAAATCGAAATATTATCTTTTCTGGTATGGTTTGGGTTGGGTTTTTTTTTTTTTTTTTTTTTTTTTTACGTTTAAGTGATAATCTGTGATTTTAATTTCAAATTGCAAAAGTTGCTTTTTAAATCTATCTGCAGGTAAAATTGTTGGACATGTGTTGTGCCATTTCTTAATCAGTGTTATGTTTTTAATTTTTCAAAGTGATCCACATTCTCATAAAGGAATTCTCATGATCATTAGCAGTCTGGTGTCTCTCGCTCCCAGCAGCGTGAGCTTGGCACAGCTCGTAATCTGCCGTTAGCTCTGATGACAGTCGTAATTTTCATGCTGTTTCAGAGATGAGATCTTTTTGGCCTGTGTTTTTAAATAGAAGCACAGCAGACAATGACATGGCAATGAAAGTGAGTGTGGGAGGCAGATAGAGCCAAGCCAAAATACACAGATTGATCCTTGATGATGAATCGTGGGGGAGTTTCAGCTTGCAGTGTTGTCTGCCTGGTTGAAGGCTAGTGAGGGAGCTTGGATAACATGTCTGGGTTACTCATCAGAGTTTAGCATGAGAAGAGTTTCTTTTAAGTAACTGGGTTTATCTCTCTTTCTGTGTCTCTGTAGATCATCATGGCGATCCTTGTGTCATGGTTTCTGTGTTTCATCTTCACGGTGACTGACGTGTTTCCTCCTGAGAAGGACAAATATGGGTTCTACGCCCGAACAGACGCCCGACAGGGCATCCTGGCAGTCGCTCCCTGGTTTAAGATACCCTACCCCTGTGAGTGTTGTAATAAGTACTAATTATGAATCTATTATACCTTTAAGTGTGAACTGAATGTAATGTTTAAGGAGACTTATTTGTTAATGGCTATTAAATGAAACCGTATTCAATTAACCTTCATTGGGTAGGAATTTCTGTATGCTTAACCTGATAAGATTACCCATAATGATTTGTGTGAACGGTTATGTGTTTTAGTCCAGTGGGGGTTGCCCACAGTGACCGCAGCAGGGGTGATTGGAATGATGAGTGCTGTGGTGGCCAGTATTATAGAGTCCATAGGAGACTATTACGCCTGTGCCCGTCTCTCCTGTGCCCCGCCTCCACCTGTACATGCTATTAACAGGTACAATACAAGGACACAATTGCACATATCAAAATATATAAGTTTGGTATCCTGAGGCGCTAACTGGAATCTCTTTTTCTCAGAGGGATCTTCATGGAGGGTCTTTCCTGTGTTCTCGATGGCGTCTTTGGGACAGGAAATGGCTCCACATCTTCTAGCCCAAATATTGGAGTGCTGGGCATCACCAAAGTAGGATCTTTTCCTATTCGGCCTCTCTGGTGTTTCTTTTGTGTAGTCGCTTGCAGTGAAGAAACACCATATTGACTGATAGACTGGTTTAACAGTGCTTGGCATCAGAGAGCTGGCTGTTAAAAGCACATACAGAGAGCAGTCCATGTGTTAGACTGGCCTTCAGTCACTGCAGTGGATCATTAGCACCCTAAAGATCTTCAATACTGAAGAGAGCAGCTCTTGAGTTTCCTGTGAGCATTATTAAAATAAGCTCTGGCTGACCATGTACTCCCACAGGAACTATATATTTATTACACATGCAACTGCTACTCATGAGGCTGCTACTTTGATTTGAATGGTTCTATAGTTACAATTTAATACAGCAGTTTTGAGGAAAATCTGCAATCATGTCCTCTGATTGGTCGGTTTCTTCTCTCTGTGTAGGTGGGCAGCAGGCGGGTAATTCAGTATGGGGCAGCACTGATGCTACTACTAGGAATGGTGGGTAAATTCAGCGCTCTCTTCGCATCATTGCCGGACCCAGTTCTGGGGGCGCTGTTCTGCACGCTCTTCGGCATGATCACTGCTGTTGGCCTTTCCAACCTGCAATTTGTGGATCTCAACTCGTCCCGCAATCTGTTTGTCCTTGGCTTCTCCATCTTCTTTGGCCTGGTCCTACCCAGCTACCTCAAAGGAAACCCTCTAGTCACTGGTAGATACACAAACACGTGTTTAGAAATCAGCACATGGGGAATGATGATTGCTTCTTGAGGGGGACTAATGTGGAACCATAATCTTTTCTTCTGTTGTAGGTATAGTGCAGATAGATCAAGTGCTGAACGTTCTGCTCACGACTGCCATGTTTGTAGGAGGTTCAGTGGCGTTTGTGCTGGATAATACTATTCCTGGTAGGTGCAAATCTCATAATACACTCATAAAACTCTGATCGATCAGGAGAAAACCGCTATTTCTTTTCAATCCAATTAAACCTTTGGTGAAAATTCATGTTTACACTTGGTAGCTCTCTTCCTTCAAAATAAACAAACCAGTTCATGTGTAAATAAATACAGTTTTTTACGATTTTGCGACAGTCACACCAACCATACCGTAACCTCCGTTTTATTCTCAATTAATTGTGCAATTCTAATTTCAAATGTTTATAAACATTCGTTGATCATGTTTTTCCTCTCATTAACTCTTTCTATTCTATTCCAGGCACCCCGGAGGAAAGGGGCATCCGTAAGATGAATCGCGGAAACAGCACATCTAAACGGGACAGAATGGAGTCTTACGACCTTCCGTTTGGTATGGACTTCCTGCGGCGCCATCGCATTTTCCAGTACCTCCCAATCAGCCCCACTTTTGCTGGCTACCAATGGAGCGTCCTCACCCATGGCTGCCATAACAGAAGAGAGGACGACACGCCAACAAAGCCAGAAGTGGGAGAAAGTGGGGTATAGTGTTTAGCACCAGTATGCTTTCAGATGGTAGTTGCAACGCTCCATTCCACCCAGACAGTGAAATCCACCGTCCGGTCCCTTAACAAAAAGCTAGCTATAAACTCCTTTCATCCTACAATCCTTTACAAACTCCGTATCCTTTTTGATTGAGTTTGTCATCAACACTAAAGTTGGTTCCTAGCTGCTAACACAGCTGATCCGAAGGCATCATCATGACAACAGCGTGTGGATGCAATGCAGGTTGTACTGGTTCATCTCTCTCAGTGTGGGAGAAAGTAAAAACAGAGACTGAAAGCAGGAAAAATCCCTTTACGAATTTCCAACATCAGTGTTCCTTTTTTTGGCCTGCACTGCTCCGTCTGCATCTGTGTGTAGATAACTGGATGTGTTAGAATTGAAGTGAAGTCACTATCACACACCTTCACATTCACAAGAAACACAAACATGCTCAATCTCACTTTATGCATGGCGCAGTTCCGGATCCCGTCAAAGCGAGAGGATCGTTAAAAGTGATGCAAGGTTAATGTGCTTTATGTCCGAATTGCACTGCTTGAATTAACGCACAAAATGTAGTTTGCTTGTTCCTAATTTATCTTCCAATGTCCGGGTCTAGCTTCCAAATTTGTAAGTACTCCAGTTAAAATGAAAAATGTGAGTCCCAATGCCTTAAATGTAATTAAAATGATTCCGTCATACAAATTCATGTTTTAGTCATCTCGATTACGGTATGTCATTAGTTAGCTGCTATTCTGCTGTAAGAAGCGTTTATTAAATGACACCTTGAAATTGTAGCGCGTTTTGAAGGCGGATAGCTATGCAGTAGGTTCAAATTACTAGAAAAACGAATGTATAGCAGTGCATGGTTTGCAAAAGAAGGAAGACTGGAACGGAAAAACTTGATAATGGTTGCACTCAGGCAGTCCCATCGAAAGACGTAGGGAAGTGGTTTTCTTTTGGTCAGAATCTGTTGAGCCCCCGTTTGGGCGCCACATTTTTGGTGGCACTTCCTCACTGCTGTTCAAGTGAATGTGGTTAATCGTGTAGATTCCCAAAAGCACTGCGGATTTATTTTTGGACACAGAGAGGTTGGGCGGCATTTAGTGGGCATTTATTGACCGGCTCTCCAACTGTACAAATCCTATTATACTGCATTATCACAATCAGTTACTAATCATTAGTATTTGCTTGGAACTATTAGTTCACACTTCTCATTTTTGGTTTACAGACATTCTATAATCTGTACAGTAACAGCATGTTCAACACACAAGTATTTTTAAATGTACACTTATCAGTTTGTGTTGCAGCATTGAAACCAATTTCTGACCATGTCATGGAAAGGAGACTTCATTGGCCTTCCTGATTTAATAATGTGTGGTTATGCTTTCACTTTTATGATTATCTCCCTTAGAGCTCTATCTGATGGTTGTATCTTTGAATTTCGTACTGTATCCACTTCAGATTCAGTTTCTTTTGTTGACTTGTAATTTATTTATTTATATGTACTACGTCTACTATCTTTGTGCAAATCCTTTGCTGCCTGTGAGCAGGAGATGGGAGATGCAGCTCTGCACTCTAAGGTTTGATTTGATATGCTGTCAGCATGGTGCAAAGAGAAATTTCAGTTTTATATTACCACAGTCTCGATATTTACAACATAACTGGTGCTTCCACTGCGAGTCATTCCAACTAACATGTTTGAGAGGTTTCTCTCTCTTTCTAGTTGACCTGTAATACAGCCTGATGTTGGTTTCTTTAAGTTTTTAACAGAAAACCCTAATTATGCAAGGACCATTTCACTTGGTAACACAATGTTACAACTGTTACTTTTGTTTTCAGCCTTACTTACACATTTTCAAAACGTTCTGTGCATTATAGCAGGAAAGAACACATCGCTAATGTGTTTGAGAATGTTGAGGTGACCGTATTTGGGACCTAAAAGCCAGATCTGAGTGCTGTATGCTGTCATTTATTTAATGTTTAGTGAACACTTGGAACAGAGTGCTGCAGTAATCGAGTAGAATAAGATCTACAGTTCAAAACGTATGTTGTAAAGAATCCATTACTGTAGCACTTTTTGTTCCTAAAATAATCCTATTATAAAACATTGAGCACTCTGAAGTGTGGGATTATGATTGTCTGTGAACCCAAAGTAAATGCATCTGAGAAAGAGGGTGAAGTTTGCCTCTAAATCCCAGCCCTGGTGTCAGTCCTCATCTCCTAAACTTGTATCCTTAAATAGATTATTGAAATGTTATTCGATTCAGAATGACATCTTATGAAGACCTTTCACATCCTGTGGTGTTTATTTGTCTTTTCAATCATTTCAGTCATTTATATGGCAGTGACATGAATAAATATCCGTCAAAATATATAGCAAATGGTGATTTCAAAAGGATTTTTAACCCGTGTCTTTGGTAATTAATACTTCAACATGTATTGATGCTAATATATGGTTTTTACTATAAGAACGTTTTAGAAACACACACTGTTGTGCTAAATCTCAGTATCCACTGAGATTTAAAGGTTGTGATTGGTCTTAATAACATGGTGGCATGTGATTCAAAGAAAAACAACCCTTCAGTTATTTTGAAGGGGGTATATCTGAAGAATATACTTAGTTTCTCTGAATTTGTAATATGTTTTTATTGGGTTTTTTTGTACATCATTTTATGTTTTTACAGACAAAAAAGATGTTGGGAAAAAATGCTTATCTTAAATCATGCTGCAAAGCGCACCAATTTGTTACATTTTTATTTAAGAGTGAAACATTCTCTTTTTTTTTTTCTTTTTTTTTTTTAATCTGTAGTTTGATTGAATATATTTGTTAACTTGGATGTTTTCATATTGTATTTTTCTAACATTACTTCCTGTTCATGTTAAAAGTAGTACAAATTTAGAAAGTGCAATGCATTGAGACTATTATAAATATATGAATATCTAAATATATATATTGAGTGCAGAATGTGCTATATTCTTGGACCAGCCATTTCAGCTCCTGTTAGTAGAAACAGCAGAAATTGTTTTATTCCATGTTCCTAAAGACATTTAATAAGATGTTTCTGAGCAAACAATAATGTCTCTTGTCTCTTTGTTTGTGTGTGCCTCAAGGTTCCCTGCAACAAAAGTCTTATTACGTTTTATTAAGTATTAATATTGTTTTTTTAACATTTTATAAATTATTATTATAATGATGATCATGCAGACATATCAGTTTACATTAAGTTGTCTATTCCTGCATCCTTGACTGTTATCAGGATCAGACAGTTAAAAAAAAAAAAAAAAAAAAATCACATTTCAAATTAATTGTCAGCATGAAAGGATCTTTTTTCTTTTGTTTTATTATTATTATTATAGTCTACTTGTTGCGTTAAGTGACATTAAAATGTTGGACTCTTTTCTGTCTGCTCTGGTAAACTCATTAGATATATCAGGTTACACATGCCAGTTCTTCACCTCTGATTTCCCCATCGCGTGTGTGTGTGTGTGTGTGTGTGTTGACCGTAACCGTCTGAGTTAACGTGATTAAGCACACATATCTCAACCAGACTCAATTAATAAATGCAGTCATACGGGGCTCTGAGAGAAGAAAGTGAAGAGATGCTGTCAACAAAAGCAGGTCTCTTCTTTGTGGTCCTATATTCTGAATGGTGCCCTCCATTATTAATAGAGGATGCAATGTTTATATAGCAAATAATGATATATGATGGACCTACAAGAAGTGTTTCATGGTAAAGCAGTCTACGGGACAAATCTTTAATCTCTCTAACATTAAAATGTTTTTAAAAATCTGTTTAGAAATGAAAAAAGTGTATGGTACTTTTTACATTGTACCTAAACTCTTGCTGCTTCTACTGTATGAACCCTTTAACTACACTCCCGACAGATGGGTAGATCATAGCTGGTAGCAGATTACAAGAGATTAAAACAATATCAGTCTTTCCCAGAACGGAATTGCTCATTTTCTGACCCCTGATGACCCATGGTGATCTAATCCTCACCCTCAGTGGCACTTACCCAAATTTTCCACAGAGAGAGCAAATGTGTTCTTACTCATTGGACTGCCTATATATATGATCTGATTTAATGTGACCACACTTGGCTTATGTTGTTTTATCACAGTTTTGTAACGTGAATCAGTCTTATTCAAAATGTGTTTGTACTTGTCCACAGGACAGTTAGAATAAGGTTTCATTTGTTAAATACTTAATTAGTTGCACGAACTAACAATTAACATCTTTTACAGCATCTGTTGGTAATCTTGCCGTTTAATACATTTGAAGATCATGTTGTCATTATGCCATGTCAACATAATCATTATCATTTTTAGTAGGTTTTAAGGTTATAAATGTTATGCGAATGTATACTGCTCATACTGCTCATGCAGTTGATGCATTAATTAATGTTAATAAATGAGACGTCGAGACAGAACAATTATAATAATAAGCCTACATTAATATAAATTTAATAGTTTTTAAAGTAATAAACCGTAACGATATAATAATAACATTAATAATAATAATAATGTGTTTTGTGGATTTGGAGAAGGCATTCGACCGTGTTCCTCGCGACATCCTGTGGAGGGTGCTCTGGGAGTATGGGGTCGGCGGTCCCCTGCTTAAGGCTGTTCGGTCCCTATACGACCGGAGCAAGAGCTTGGTTCGCATTGCCGGCAGTAAGTCAGACCTGTTCCCAGTGCATGTTGGACTCCGGAGGGGCTGCCCTTTGTCACCGGTTCTGTTCATAATTTTTATGGACAGAATTTCTAGGCGCAGCCAAGGGCCAGAGAGTGTCCGGTTTGGGGACCATGCGATTTCGTCGCTGCCTTTTGCAGATGATGTTGTCGTGTTGGCCTCCTCAGACCAGGACCTTCAGCGTGCACTGGGACGGTTTGCAGCCGAGTGTGAAGCGGTTGGGATGAGAATCAGCACCTCCAAGTCCGAGGCCATGGTTCTCAGTCGGAAAAGGGTGGATTGCCCACTTCAGGTTGGTGGAGAGTTCCTGCCTCAAGTGGAGGAGTTCAGGTATCTTGGGGTCTTGTTCACGAGTGAGGGAAGGATGGAACGTGAGATTGACAGACGGATCGGTGCAGCTTCTGCAGTAATGCGGTCGCTGTACCGGTCTGTCGTGGTGAAGAAGGAGCTGAGCTGTAAGGCAAAGCTCTCGATTTACCGGTCAATCTACGTTCCTACTCTCACCTATGGTCATGAGCTGTGGGTCGTGACCGAGAGGACAAGATCCCGGATACAGGCGGCCGAAATGAGCTTTCTCCGTCGGGTGGCTGGGCGCTCCCTTAGAGATAGGGTGAGAAGCTCGGTCACTCGGGAGGAGCTCAGAGTAGAGCCGTTGCTCCTCCACATCGAGAGGAGCCAGCTGAGGTGGCTCGGGCATCTATTTCGGATGCCTCCTGGACGCCTTCCCAGGGAGGTGTTCCAGGCACGTCTCATCGGGAGGAGGCCCCGGGGAAGACCTAGGACACGCTGGAGGGACTATGTCTCCCGGCTGGCCTGGGAACGCCTCGGGGTCCCCCCGGAAGAGCTGGAAGAAGTGGCTAGGGAGAGGAAAGTCTGGGCGTCTCTGCCCCCGCGACCCGGCCCCGGATTAAGCGGAAGATGATGGATGGATGGATGGATGGATGGATGGATGGATGGATGGATATAATAATATTAATATGACTATTATATGTACATAGGCTATTATTGTGTTTTTATTATTATTTTTATTATTTTTTAAATAGGGCCTTTAAAAAATAGGTTTAATATACGGGTCGATGGCTCTTAATTTCTTTTTAGTAATTTACCATTTGTAAACTGATGTTTACAATGTCATTTATTTATTTTTTAATATAAATATCACTAGCATTTGTATTAAATCCGTTTTCTTTTTTTAAAAAAAAGAGAATCGAATCTGATGGAATCGAGAACTCACGAATCAGAATCGAATCGAATTATATATATATATATATATATATATATATATATATATATATATATATATATTATATATGTGTGTATGTGTGTGTGTGTGTGTGTGTGTGTGTGTGTGCGCGTATAAAATAACCCTTTTTTTTTTGAAGTCCCAAATGTCACCGATGAGGATTAAACGGGAGAAACTGTGCTCATGTTTTGATTCACTATGTCCCTATACTTCAACGCACTATTGTTTTGGGGATTCCCCGCTGAACGCATATGTTGTCCGGCGCGAACAAAGGGGCGTCCGCGCGCGCGCGCTGATTGGCTGCTGCGTTATCTGAGGTCTGTAACAGCAGATGGGGTATTCCTCCTCCTCAAACTGCGATTGTTCCCGACGCGAGCACAAGCTCGGTTTGAGTTGGACTGCGTAAAGCACTAGATCGGTTCGAAACATCGCTGATGGTAGATTTGTTCAGTTTAATGTCGTCTCGAGAAGTAAAAGCACAGATAAGATTCAGAATCTGATCTGATCTGATCTGATCATCGTGACATCGGGCATCTGGAGAGCAGAGATCCACGAGAGAGGGGTGGGTGTTTGCGTGCATGTTTTCTTGGTTGTTACTCAAGACTTGTTCCGACTTGGATGCTTAGCTGGCTTGTGTTTGCAACTTTTTATCACAATGTGTGATGACCAGTTGTGTATTGAAATTCATTAAGAATGTCTCCTGGAAATGTAATGTAATATTCAGGCTTCAGATTACAAGAGCATCTGTGGACTCTTGTCAAAAGAATATGCCAGTGTTTAACATTGTAGAGTTAAGTCCCCTGTGAGATATCTGTGTTAGCAATGGGGAAGTAGAACTATGAGCTCAGATGACTCGTTTTGGCATTATATTTGGCTATATTACATAACCAGTCTGATTTACCCAAAATAGCTTACCAGGAAAATGTCAATTCTGTTTATGCACATGTTGTTCCAAACCAGTATGACTTACTTTCTTCTGTGGAACACAAAAGGAGAAGTCCATACCTCTTATTTAAGAACAGTGAATGCATACAAACATACTTTTGTTCATCACAGACACATTAAATTGATCAAAAGTGACTGAAAAGACACGTCACACAAGATTCTACACTTCCTTTAAGCAGCTCAACTATTTTCGCACATTAGAATGATTTCTAAAGGATCATGTGACACTAAAGAGTAATGGCTGCTGAAAAATCAGTTCTGCCTAGCAGAAATAAACTGGACTTTTAAATATGTTAAATAGAAAACAGTTGGGCTATTTTATATTGTAATGTCATTTCACTATTTTATTGTGTTTACAGTATTTTTACTTGATTGGCATAAAATAGATCTTGCCACAAAAAAAAAAAAAAAAAAAAAAAAAAAATATATATATATATATATATATGTATATATATTATATAGACCTTTCCAGTAGGGCTAAATAATTTTCTAGTGTGATAACTTGTGATTCAGACTGAATTTGGATAGTTATTTTATATATTTCTTTGTTGCCAATGAAAATACTTCTAAAGAGGCCAAGCATCAACCTTTGTGAGTCAACAAGGACACAGACAAGCAGAGTGATACAAATAGTGAAATGTCTCACTTCTGTTGGACTACTGTAAATATCGGCAGTCCTGGAGCACTGCTGGACCAATCAGATTTGAGGACCGGGGGTCCGAGGCTGAACGTTGTATAAATCCACAAGAGTATTTTTTAGGTGCCTACAAATGATGCAGTTCTTGCAAATCTTCAAGTGTGAAATTACAGAATGGTGAGTAAATGCTAATAGATTTTGCATTTTTGGGTGAACTTTAATAGTGATCCTCACACCTTCAGGAGGTGCCTGTGACACGCTTGAGCATGAATGAGTCATGGAAACATCTGCAGAGAGTTTAAACATCATGAAATTCATGGGGAGAAATCTGATTTCTTCTCTTCATATTGAAACCGTTTTTCTAAACTAGACTGCTGCATTTAGAAATAATTTGTTCTGATGAATGTGGGTCATTTCAGTGTTTCAAATAAGTCACTCATTTCCAGACGAGCCGTAGTCTCTCAGTTGCAAGTTAGAATCTCATTCAGATGTGGGCGTCACATTTTCCATGCAGCTGATTTTGAAGTAGCTGTGTTTTGTCTTCTTTGTCATAACTTCATAACTCATGAGAGTTGCACAGCAGCAGCCATCAGTAAACACCCCAGCAACTGCATTCAGTGCAAGCTGCTAAACACATGAGCGAAGGGAAGGAAGAAGAAAGGGAAGAGGGAGCAGACGTGTGACTTTCAGCATTGTTAGATGAAGCTTGTTGTTGGTTCGCGAGTGTTTTCCAGGTTGCCTTGGCAATTTAACAATAGCCGAGCTATAGTGTTTGTGAGGAGATGCTGGTTGGGGGAGGTGAGGGAATGGATGTAGGCCAGGAAAAATCAAGCGGAGATCTTGGCCTGGATCTTAAAGACCGAAGGTCTGAGCGGTTGCTTTGGAATTGAACAACAAGGGAGGAACTTCCAAGCCATGGGAAGGAAGAAAATGGATGGAAAGGTGGCAGTGGTTGTTTTCAGGTCATTGCAAACAATAGCATAAACAAACATCATATAATTTATTACTTAAATAGTAACATGCAAACATGCAAAAAAGAAAAGAGTTGGTTAGTTTTGGATGCTGAAGCAGGATAAACCACCGCTTCCATCATGTCTGTCCCACTTCCACAGTCTTCCCAGCACTGAAACACATGTGCCAAGCCACCAGCCCGTCTGTGTTCCACAAACATGTCATTATTCATAATTAGGCACTTTTATAGATGCAAAGTTGATCTTTAAGAGAACCAGCAGATTGGATAGTCGCATGAGCCCAAAAGAGTGTAAAAATAGTTCTCATGCTCTTTTGCATTCATTTTTCATTGACTCCCCTGACACATTTACTGCTAGAGTGCACAGTTGCGTAAGCGTGAAAAAATACATCGCTCATGCTCAAGTAGTTTGATGGCTGTTCCAGTGAAAGGCATGAAAAAAATGGCTTCTGCATTTCACAGACTGAAGTGGGGTCATGTTGCATGGAACACTGGCGGTTTTTTCTTTATATATAGTTTCCTAACCAACGTCTAAGAGAAAAACTTCAGATAAGATTGTGAAATCTTTTTTTTTTTTTCTCTTAACACCCCTTTTTCCTTTTTTTCAGCATGTCTTGGATTTACTTCTTGGCCAGTATGTGTAGTACTACTGTACACTATTATTTTGTGTTTGTAAGGATACCAAAAAATACAATATAAACAGTAGTATTGTGGAATATTATAGCAAGTAAAACATTAAAATAAAGGTTTAATAAAATAACAGTGTATTTTATATATTTAAATGTTATGTCAAAGATGATTTTTTTAAATTACCAATACTGTAGTCTTCAGTGTCACATGAACCTTCAGAAATCTTTTGAATATGCTAATTTGATGCTCAAGAAACATTTCTGATTATTGTCAATGTTGAAAATAGTTGTGCTGCTTAATATTTTGATGCAAACCATGATACAATTTTATCAGGTTTCTTTGATTAATAGAAAGTAAAGAATAAAAATTATTGATCAATTTATTAATTTATTTAAAAATATATATCCAACTGAGCCAACATATGTTATTTAATATTCCAAAATTGATTTAATGAAAACCAAAAATGAATCATTTTAAATGCTACGACTAAATACACTTTCTTACTTTACTACTGTATAACAACATTATGAAGTATGAAAACTGGGTATGCATTTAGATATTTGCTTAAGATAACAACAGTGTTATTAAATGATTAGTGTTTTTAAATATCAACTTTGAAGAAATGCACAATATTGGCACCGATTGGTTTGGCACCGATACCTATAATCTAACCAACGCCTGTCATATGATGCCTATTATCGGCTGGCAATGACTTTTGGATGTGTATCAGAGACTAATAGCGCTTCTGTAGTTCTGGCAGGACTATATTTGGGATATGAAATATTAATGTCAGAATAAGCTGCTCTGGGTCGATTGGTATTGAATATTTCATCATCTCCTGATTGAGCGCAGCGAGTGGTGTGTGTATGCAAGATGTGGGAGTAGCCACACACACACACACACACACACACACACACACACAAGCTCTAACAGCTACACATACTTAACTGTACGCTCTGGGTCAGGAGATGGTGGTGTTGATAAAAAAACAAACCCATACAAGGGAGAGACCCTATTGTTTGCTCGCAGGATAATGATCTTGTGAAAGGATAATCGTGTAGGTGTTTTGTCAGGGACTGAATGAGGCCATTACCATTTCAATTTGGGGTCTCAGTAGGACACCTGTGCTCTGTTTGTGTGTATTGTGTGTGTGTGTGTGTGTGTGTGTGTGTGTGTGTGTGTGTGTGTGTGTGTGTGTGTGTGTGTGTGTGTGTGTTGGACTCTTGAGTTACATGCATGCATACACTAAGTAGTTCTCCTGAAGTGATTGTAAGTGCTCATAAAGTTCATATATCTTTTGTAGGTGTAAGATTAAAGGCAGTGTGCATAAAGACATTGGTGAACTTGAGAGAGACTGACTCAGGGAGATAAAGGGAAGAGGAGGTGGAGGAGGAGGCAGTGAAAGCACCATTGGGGAAGTCTGAAGCCTCATGTCAGTTTCTGCTGTGCAAATCAGAAGAAGAGTTTAGGAGAGCGAAGCTGCGTGTCACATGGGTTCAGCACTGATTTAGCTCTTAAAGACCACCAGACCACCAATCAGCAGAGCTGTTTGCAAGAGAAAGAAGGTAATGTGCGTTCAGTTAAAGCTTCTTATATCAAGTTCAGGAAATCCTGTGAGATAGAGAGACAGTAAATGGGAAGCAATACTGTTCAAGCTCTGGAAAATGTCAGGATTTAAATCAGTGTCTTGTGACATTTCAAACATGCTGGTTTATAGTATTTCGGATGGAGAGGAGTAAATGCAGGAAGGTTGTCGTTTTAAGTAACTTGTATGTCATTTTATCATGTAATACAGAGGGCACTTGGTTATCTTTCTGTGTTTAAAGGGATAGTTGACTCACAAATGAACATTCTCTCACTATCCACTCACCCTCATGTCGTTCCAAATCTTTCTACTGATACACACATAAAATATATATATATTTTAAAGATTTTTTTGTAATCAAGCTGTTTCTCATCCCATTGAGTCCTATTGTATTTTTCGTCTATACAATGGAAGTCAGTGGGAAACAAAATGGTTTCATTGCCAGCATTCTTCCAGATATCTCCTTTAATGTTTCACAGAACAGGTTTGAGACTATATGAATATGAGGGTGAATTTATCTTCAGATTTTGGGTGACCTGTTCTTTTAGCATGCTTGTACAAAGTTGTGAAACCACAAACTAGGCAGATGGCCATTGCTATTTCCTCAGTTTCAGTTCCTTTAACATGCGGTTTAGCGTGAACGTGTATCTTTCAAAGATTCTTTTTATTAAAGTTACTAAATATTAAGTTTTGTTGGCATGACAGTTGTTTAAATGTTTTAAAGAAGACATAATAAAACAGCAAGCGCGTGGAGTCCGTGATCTTGAGTAGTTGTAACAGCGGGGTAACAGTAGCCCTGTTGTCCTGCACCTGTCCCTGTCTCCGGAAGCTTCTTTAAAGCCTTTCCAGCTGGTGAGGAAGGAAGCCTTAAGTAGAGCAGTTTTTATTGTGCCAGGGGAACCTCCAAACAGGAGTATATGTGTCAGCCATTGAGCGTTAGAGTCAGTCATATAGTTAACTGTACCCTTCATTATTCAAAATGACGTTACACATTTTGCATTGAAAATGCAGGAGACATTTTATTTTAAGGTGTCCTTGTTACAGTGTAATTATATATTTAAGTACTGAGTAGTATTAACTAACTATATGCACTTACTATATGGTCAGAGTAAGGATTTGGGTTACTTGCATGTCATTATGCATAATTTGTTATTATAATAGTAAGTACATATAACGTGTAACAAGGACACCTTAAAATAAATTGTTACCAAAATGTACAAGTTTTCCTTTTAAATAATTCAGACTGATTAAGGATTTATCACTCATGGGTTTTTTTTTAGCTCCTGTATGAGCGTTTCTATGGACTGATGCTTATGGATGAATGGCATGATATTCAAAGTTTCTTCTGTCTCTGGTTTCTCTAGTTTCATCTGTAATGAAACATAAGGGACAGTATTATCCTACAGCACTGATTGTATTTCAATCAATGGCATTTTTAAAAAGGCCATCATTATGACTGAGCATCTTTTACCAGTTTAAATGTTAAAAGCGTTGTCAAGTTTAAAGAGGCGGGACATTCTCTGTTTAGAGACCATGACTGGACATAAATCTGTACAGTGCAACATCAGTATTTAATCATGGTTTTCCCAGATGAGAAAGACATCAATTTAAATGCAAATACTGTATCTGCTTAAAGTGATTTTTAAGAGTACATTAACATTCACTATACTGTTCAAAATTAGGGGGTGGGCAAGATTTTATAAAGTGATAAACTTTTGAATTTAAATTTACTCAGTCAAAACCCATTTAGACTGTGATTTAATGGGCTCCTTAAATATGCTGATGAACTGTTTTTGTCTGTTTTAATCCTCTCATTCATTCCAGTATGTGTTCCATGTCTCACATCCTCATGAATAGTTTTCTTGCAGATGTGATATAGAACAGAGCATCAGTCTCTTGATAACAGATATCACAAATACATGAGTTAGTCAGTGGGAGATATGCAAAGTTTACTTGTTTTGTTTTAAAGGTTTGTTGTTCTCTGACTTTCCTCATGTGCTGACCTACATACCGAAGCGTTCATTCTTTGATGTTAAAACAAGAAGCAGAATCATTCTCTGTTCTGTCTCCGTCTCTCCAGAGTCCTTCCATGCAGTCGTGGCTGGGATAAAATGGATGACAGGAATGACGGAGTGCGGGTTGGAGAAAACAAATTCATCAGCAAGTGAGTATAAATCTTACACCAGCTCATGAGGGTTAAAATCATCCTGGGATTGGGATGTTCAAGCAAATGAACAAAATAAATGTTGGCATTTTTTTTCTTCTTGTTAGCTCTGAAAGTCTTGTAATAATAGGTTCACATTTGATTCTGTACAGTCAGCAAAATAAAAACCAGACAGGAAGATCAATCCTTTATTTGTCAACATGAAAGACTTTACATTAAGTGACAAGCTACTGACTAATAAAAAACTATAACAAGATAAATACTGAAACAATATTTATTTATAACAATTATTGGTTTGATGAGCAAAAAAATAAATATATATATATATGTCATTTTATTAGTTTAAAAATGTCTTTTGAGTAATAGCTGCTGAAAATTCAGCTTTGCCAACACAGGAATAAATTAAAATTTAAAAAATATATATAAACAGAACACAGTTATTTTAAATGTTAATAATATTTCACAATATTACAGTTTTTGCTGTATTTTTTATTAAATAAATGCAGCCTTGGCGTGCATAAGAAACTTCTATAAAAAAATAAAAAATAAAATAAAATAAAATAAATCTTACTGCCCTCACAGTTTTGAACAGAAGTGAAAAAGGCACATTTTAGGATAACATATTATTGTGGGTTATAATAATAATAATAATTATTATTATATATACATAAATATATATAAATTATTATTTCATTCTTTATTTTTCACATTGCACATTAATTAACATAAGCACTCAAGTCCATTATGTAAATGTTCACAACTTTTTAAATGCATTCTTAAAAATTATTTTAAAAAAATTTAACAATTAATTGTTCTTTCTCAGGAGAAGCATTCTCTCTCATTTAAAGACCTACAATCTCTACTATGAAGGAAAGAACCTGCAGCTACGCCACAGAGAGGTGAGAGAGAGTTTCACACTCATCGTGTGGCAGGTGGGGACGCGTTTGACCCCTTCTGTGCTTCCTCAATTATTCACTATTGTCTGGGGACTAATAACTGTCTGTGACTGGAGGGGTCGTGTTGGGGGGGGGGGCTTCTTTTGTGTCTGTAAATGCAGCTTGCTCAAATTACTGACAGATTTAGATATGCTACATTTATCATTTATCAACCTTGTTTATTCTAAAAGTAAGACTCCGGTCCATCACTGGTTTTTGTCAGGTAACAAACTGAAGGATAAGTATACAGCATGTGTATGTTTTCTGTATTGTGCCTGCAGGAAGAGGAGGAGCTGATCATTGAAGGACTTCTCAATATCTCATGGGGCTTACGTCGACCAATCAGGCTTCAGATGCAGGATGACCACGAGCGAATCAGACCTCCTCCCTCCTCTACCTCCTGGCACTCAGGGTGTAACCTTGACAACCAGAGGTCAGACAATGAAGCAAACACACAAATATATTTAAATGAGCTCATTAACTTCCTGTACATGCAGTAGTGAGATGAAGAGAGAACGTACACTGACCAAATCAGTTCATGTCCAATATATCCTTGTTTTTAGGATGTTTTTACTGGAAAATAAGACTTAATTGTAAGACTTAAAACTCAATTTTAAATGATTGTAAATATACACTATCTTTAAAAGTTTGAGATTTGTAAAGATTATGTTTTTGAAAGACATCATTCCTGCTCATCAAGGCTGTATTAAAAAATACAAATAAAAAGAGTAGGCCTAATATTGTGAAATATTATTACAATAGAAAATAACTATATATAATATAATTTTCTCTGAATATAAGTTAACTTATCATTTATTTCTCTGAAGCAAGCTGAATTTTCAGCAGCCGTTACTCAGAAAACATTCTAATATTACAAACATTTGGGGATCGAGAAACATTTCTGATTATTATCAATGCTGAAACAGTTGTACTGCTTCATATTTTGTGGAAACTTTGATGCAGTTTGTTTTTATGAGTCTTTGATTATTAAAAAAATAGGTTTCTAATAATTTGGTTTCATTTTATTTGAAATGGACGTCTTCTGTAACATTAATGTCTATACTGTCACTTTTGATCTATTTAATGTAAACAAAATCATTAATTTCTTTAAAAAACATCTCACAGGCCACAAACTTTTGAAAAGAATTGAATATAAGACTGATAAAAATGTTTTTTTTTCTCGAATGCAGAATTTTCAAACATTAAATGTCACTCTATTAAACAAAACAGAGTTTGATTAGTACCTATTTAGCTTCTCAACCATAGCATACAAACATTATCATCATAAGAGAAATCAAGATATATTTCATACGCCCAGTTCTTCAAACTCAAGTAACCTTGACACCATATGCACTGCTTTGAGAGCCTGCTTTGAGTTTGTTGCCATAGCAACTCCATCCTTGTGATGACCATGCTTTTGGCATTCCATCAGCTCAAATGTTTTGAACGTGTCGTGATATAAATAATTCACACATTTCTAACGGTTTATGGTTTTGATCTCTTCTCGTCTATTTTTGCCTCACGGTTCCAAATGGAGACTTCAAAAGAGCTATTTATATCCGAATGCTCCCATGCTAATATTGCTTTCATCACCTACTGAGGGTCGGTGCACAGATCCAAAGAGCTGACAAACTGACACAATGTTATTATGTTAGCTTAACAAGCGGTTTTGGCATCATTTGGACTAATAATACGATTCTAGGGTTCAGTATTGAACATAGACGGATGTTGCTCAGCTATAACATATTTCTGGGTTACAGCATGAAAAGTTGCAAGATCAAATGTTGCTTTAATGACCTTTTTTAATTAAACATTAAAATGACCCATGGGTTTTTGAACGATGCATTAAATTGATCAAAAGTGACAAAAACAAAAAGACATTTAAAATGTTACAATATATTTGTATTTAAATAAGTGTTGTTTTTCAACTCTCTCTTAATCAAAAAATCCTAAATAAATAAATGCAGTCTTTGTAAGCAAAAATAAAATAAAAGTGTATAGTACAGTATATAAGGTAGATTTTTGGAAGAATCCTGTAATTGTTTTCCAGTCAGGAGGGCCAGAATCAGACTCCTCAAACTCCACCTCAGATGGAAGTGACGCCCCCAGAGGACCACTCGAGCAATGGCACAGCACAAGCCCACGAAGAAGAAGAAGAAGGTCTGACTTCAAAAAGACACATTTTGTAAACTGTGACTAGTTCTTCCTCCTCATCTTCTGCTTTCCCCGGGCAGAGGCGTGTGACGTCTCCGCTCAGCTTCTGAGAACCAAAAGTGATGCTGGTGTCCTGAGACGGGGCAGGAGACGGTCTCCCAGCGACCAGCGGCGAATCAGAAGGCACAGGTTTTCCATCAACGGTCACTTCTACAACCACAAGGTGACTGGAGAAGAAACATTTGTGTGTGGGATTGTTTGAGCATCAGTCATGTGATCTCGTGTTGCTCTTCGTCTTTGATTCAGACGGCTGTGTTCACTCCTGCGTATGGTTCTGTGACTAACGTCCGGATCAACAGCTGCATGACCACGCCACAGGTGCTGCGGGTGTTACTGAATAAGTTTAAGATCGAGAACAGCCCAGATGAGTTCGCCCTCTACCTCGTCCATGCCAGCGGAGGTCAGCTGCTTTTGGTTTTTATTAATTAGTTAATAAACCACTTTACTGTGAAACACTGCATCGCTATCTAGTGGACATAGAACAACATGGCAATTATACTAGAATCAGTATTATACACTAATAATAATAGCTATTATACTGCTACCAGAAGTTTAGAATAATATATTTTTAATTTTTTTTTTATATAAGTGTGTATTTTTTTGCTGAAAAAAAGATATCACTGTTTTCAGCACTGGAATAAATTACATAAAAATGTATTATTATTTTTCAGTATTACTGTTAAGCTGCATGACCATAAAATACTTCTTTCAAAAACATTTAAATAAATTTAATTATTCGAAATATTTGATAAGTAGTGTTTATGCTAATACTTATATTAGCATAATATAAAATATGTTTGTGCTACAGATATGAATAATACCTCAAATCCTATGATGGGTATGAACATTTTAATTATTTATGGGAAATTGCCCTGTGGTTAATGAGAAAGAGATGCTCTGTGGCTGTTAAGATTTTTGCATAGCTCTTTAGCAATTGCCTACAACACAATTGTATCATGATTGTGATCAATCTTGAACCTTATTTAACTTATATATTTATACAATGTAATGGAAATGTTCAAATCTTGTTGTATATGTACAAAAGGTGTTATGTGTTTCAGAGCGCGTGCAGCTGAAGCGTATGGACTACCCGTTAGTAGTGAGAATACTTCAGGGACCATGTGAGCACGTCTGCAAGATCTTTCTCATGGAGCAGGATCTGGGAGAGGAGATTCCCTATGAAGTGAGTGTGTGTGTGTTTGAAGGGGGGTTGATCTGCTTAGAAATGTAACATTATACGACTGGTAATGCTGAAATGTACAAAGAAATACACAAAACTAACTGCAGTTGCTCTCCACTGCTCTAGGTGGCGCAATACATCAAATTTGAGATGCCTGTCCTGCAGAGTTTTATTACCAAACTGAAGGAAGAGGAGGACAGGGAGGTGCAGAAGCTGAGAAGCAGGTATGATCCACCTTACATGAGCAGATGGGAGAAATGATGCTTCTGAAGCTCTGAATCTGTTAACTGTTTCAACATGTTGACGTCTGCTGGTAAAACTTGCAAATGCACTGGAAAGACTCGATGTCATCTACAAAGACACAATACTGTACTTTGGAAATTGAAGGCATTTTTTTTTTTTTATTTAGTTTCATTTACAATATCATAATATATAAAGTCCATATCTGATTTTTTTTGTTTTTACATAAACCTTCATACTAATAAAATATTAATGTCTCTGGGATTGTCAACCTATTCATAAGCCCTTCAATATAGGCTATTTCTTTTCAACAAGACTGCGTGTTTTAAACATTAAATGAGTTTACCAACTATACATTTTTGTGATTTAAGAAATTTAAAGACCTATTATATATTATATATGAAATACATTTCAGTTTCTGCCAAAATCAGTATTGTGGCTCGTGAGTGCTCAGGTCTTTTGAGCCGAAATACCATGTGACTGCTGACTCAAGCACCACAGAAAATGATGCCATGACAATGCTAATTGGCTGATGGCACCACAAGAAGACATACAGTCACAAGCCCATCACTAGAGACTATCCTAAGTGGAGACGTCAAAGGCAGCAGGCAGTGAAAAATATCAGTTTCACTTTTAAGAGACCTCCAAATCAATGATGCATTAAAAGTGAGTCTAAATCTTTTGCAATTCATTTCTGTGTTTTAATAATCCATGCATCTCTTTCTGAATAGATACAAGTATCTGCGGTGTATCATTGAGAAGCAGCTCCAGTGTTTTCCAGAAGGCTCCACCTGTGTGTGACGAGCACATTCCCCTCTTCATATCAATCAGTGGACTTCCAGACACAGTTTCATCAGTCACATCTGTCCTGAATGATTGTTAACCTCTAATATGACCAGTGAAGATGGATGGTACATCCTGTTATATAAACAATCTTTGTGTATTTTTCTCTGGTGCTGTAGGAATCACATGCAGGTACAATAATATAAAAGCACATTCTACTAAACCAGGGAATCTCGTCATCCAGTGATCACTGGAAAAAGCAATTGACAATGACAAGCAAAAAAAAAATAAAAAAAAGAGCAATGACAAGCACAAAGTAACAAAGTAAATGCTTACAACTTAAGTTTATTTGTTTGGTTTAACCCATGAAAAAGGGTTACGACTGACTGATCACTTTACTTGTTGGATGTATTGAGAATATATGCTGTCTGAGCCAACCTGTTGTACCATTACAGTCTGATTATAACTCCATTAGACCAACGTCTCTTTTAGACAGTGATTAAATCTCTGTACCAGAATGGTGGGAAGCGAAGTCAAAGACTGAATTTCAAAAGTTGTTTGAAAGCAGAGTGAAGCAGCTCAAGAGATTGTAGTCTCTGAATATCTGAATGTTGAGTGAGTGAGTGAGTGAGTGAGTGTGTGTGTGTGTGTGTGTGTGTGTGTGTGTGTGTGTGTGTGACTGTGTGTGACTGTGTGTGTGTGTGTGTGTGACTGTGTGAGTGATACTAGTACGCATGTTTGGGCACCTGAAGAGGAAGGACAGCATGGCTGTAGTCGAGAAGAGCTTCATATTTTTCTTTTACGTTTAGACTCTCATTCACACCTATGACTGGCCTCTGTGTTGTCATACTTCTGATGTTTCATCTGGCATGTGTTTATACTGATTGTAAAACTTTGAATATGGTGATAATTATATTTAAATAAAATGTCATCATCAAAAAGTTTTATTTTTCTTAAAAACTTATCAGATATGTTTGTTACTGCAGTAGTATGAGTTTGAGCTTGTGTATCAGTATTAAGATAATATTTACATTTATTCATTTAGCTGACGATTTTATCCAAAGCGACTTACAATTGATATATATGGCAGAGGTCGCATGCCTCTGGAGCAACTAGGGGTTAAGTGTCTTGCTCAGGGACACATTGGTGTTTCACAGTGGATTCGAACCCGGGTCTCTCACACCAAAGGCATGCGTCTTATCCACTGCGCTTACACCACCCCTAATATGTTAGGTTATGGAGGATAATTACTATTATTTGACAGTGTGCGTGTAACTATTAAAATGCATAGCAAAAAGAGTATTATATATATTTTTGAATAATAGACTACTGCTTGTGGTCAGTAAGATTCATAGTTTTGAAATAAATAACTTTTATTCAGCAAGGATGCACTGCATGAATCAAAAGTGATGCATTTATAATGTGAAAAGATTTCTAATTTTAAGAAATGCTGTCCTTTTATCCTTTCTAGTCATCAAAGAATGTTATGATAATACCCACTACATAGTCTTCATCACAGCGGTTGTATGAACTACATCCAGTGTGCCCTACACGTAATATGTAGTATAAATCTAGTAGAATACAAACTTAGGATGCATTACATCTAGCTAAATATAGGCCTATGTTTATAACAACTGAGGTTATGCACACTATGTAGTATCCTACAGTTTAGCAAGAGAACTTAAAAGTGTATAAGATCACTAATTAAAATGTTTTGCATTTGTATTTTCACAGTTATATCTAGCAAAAGTAGTTTTTATGTACCCTTTTAACAATATATTCTGTGTTTTATTACTTTGGCATTACATTTCAGAAAACTAGTTAACGCTGCTGTGTGGGTATTTCTTACAGCTGGGCGAGTGACGGCAACTTTGACATCTTTTGTTAATCTTTCTATAATTTTTTTCCTCAGAAACGCTGGGTTTTTCTTTAAATTGCATACACCACTTCAGGACCAAACTATAGGCTATCGACTTCTGCTTCTAAGAACCCCGGAAACGTGAAGGGGTCCATTGTTTTTCTTTTAACTGGCCAAGATTGTATTTTTGTAGTCTTCACCAGATTTGACTGCAGGTCGTCTCGTGGGTTATCTAACCAGCATCTCTGAGCTCATGGAGAGACAGAATCACCACATGACCGAGCCCACAGTATGACCCCTGGGCCTAAAGACGTTTGTCAAATCCACAGACCGTCTTAATCCTGTTGATGGATTAGAGCGTTGTTCTGATCCTGTGCCGGTGAGACGAGCCGACGTAGGTTCATTCACTCGACCAATCAGAGAACGAGCATCAGTCGGTTAATGCCGATGTGTACGTGTACTTGTGTGAGTTCTGTCTCAAACTCTCATCCATTCAAGCTCAGCACACCAGAGAGGAGGACAACACTTGGACAGTCACCCTGAACCTTCCAAAAAACATTTCATTCACATACTAATTCAATGTAAGTCAATGCATACTCTTTTGAAGGAAGGAAACTTAAACCATATGATATATATAATATTATTGGTAGTTTATTATTATTATTGTTATTATTATTTTAATAATATATTTAAAGAAAATACCAGTGTGTGCTATTGTGGTGTATAATGTATTACTGTTTATTTCTATTTTCTAAGGCTGTTGATGCAGAATTAATACATAGCCTATGTCTATAAAACATTTGCTTTTTACTTAAATTCCAGTGCTGTTTATAAGGGTCATCTTAGAGTGATAGTGACCTTGTGGTAAAGTTTACTTTATAATTGAAGGATTTTAAGAACAAGCGTTGTCTTTGTGTTGTGAATGGTGAGTGTAGGGGTGAGAATAATCTTGAGAGACAACCAGACACTGAAGTACACCAGATTACCTTTCTAAAGCTGCCAGACTGGAGGCCTAGATTCTGAAAAGATCATGTACTGCTCAGATCATAATGTACATAGAGATCTATGTATGTTATAATCTCAAGTTCAATATAGAACTTCTATTATATAAAATGTTTTTAATGAGTATTTTTTTTTGTCTTGCCTTTCATATAAATAAATACAAGTTTTATATAAATGAAATTTATTATATACGCACACACGCACACTTTATATATATATATAACTATACTTAATATTATAACTAACTATACTCAATTACCATTAACTACGAGAAATAAATTGTTTATTAATCTATTAATTTGTTAATATTTATTAATCTTTAATACCAAGTAGTAAATATACAGCTGTTCATTGTTAGTCCATGTTAGCACAGGTCTATTAAATAACATTAATAGTCACAACTTTAGATTTGTATAATGTATTAGTAAATGTCGGAATCAACATTAAGTATTTATCATTATTAGTTTGTTAACTAATGTAGTTAACTAATATTAACAAATGGAAACTTATTGTAAAGTGTTACCAAATTGTAATCGTGTTTCACAAAGCAGTCTTTGTGAGCAGACTTTAAGAAACATTAACACATTCCTAAATACTCCAAATTTTAGACTGACAGACAAATAGACGGACAGATAGAAAGACAGACGGACAGATAGATGTCACTGAAAACATTTAGTCATTGCATGGGCACTTGTGTATATTTATGGCCTCTGAATAAAGACTTTTTTTTTCCCTCAAAGGACATTGTGTGCAGTCTTTAGCACTTTTTTACTTTGGGGGAAAACAATGTTTACATAAACATTCTTAAAAGATCTGTTTTGGATATATCTTCAGTAATTTTTTCCCCTTGTTTTAGAAACAGAATTGTCTCTTAAATGTATTCAACTTATCCTTAAAATTAGCCAATAACCAAAAGTAGGTTATATAAAATAGGTTTAAAAAAAAAAACAGGATTTTCTTTCTTTCTATCAGGAATACATAATAAATAGGTTACCTTTTTTCAGATATAAGCTTAGACATTTTAGAAAACAAGACCTCTCTAATTTCTCTTTCTTGACATTGGCTTTCTCTATATCCTTTCTCCTGCCGCTGTGTCCTCTGTGACCACTGATCAGACAGATCTCATAGGGACCGATGAGTCAAAGTCTAGAACTATGTTTAGAGTTAGCATGCTCTGCCCTTTGTTACCAGACATGGATCCAGTCAACCTCTGACCTTGTGTTTTCACAGCATCTTCCAGCATGTTCTCCCAATATAAAATCTTGTTGTTGATGAACTGCCTGTTACTCCTGACGATGATGTTTCCTGCGGTCCAGTCGCGTCGGGGCGGGGGCTTCGGGCGTGGAGGAGGCCGAGGTGGAGGATGGGGTGGCAGCAGCTCCGGTCGCGCAGGCTGGGGAGGAGGCGGTGGACATTACCGTGCCCCACCAGCTCACACCGGAGGCTCCTCGGGACACAGCACTGGGAAGGTAGCAGGGGCGGCTGCCGCCGGAGCTCTAGGGGGAATGCTGGTCGGACATGGCTTGAGCTCCTTGGCCCGACCTGGATATGGGTACGGGCACGGGTATGGAGGATACGGAGGCTATGGTGCGGGATATGGTCATGGCCATGGGTACGGACACGGTCACGGACACGGGCATGGACATGGACACGAAGGACACAATGAGACAGATGTGGAATATTACACAGATGCTGCCAGTTCTAGACCCATTTATAGCTGTCTGACAGTTTTTGGACTCGTGATGTCATTCTTATTTGGGTACTTTCTGTCATAAGGGCCACTTGGCATGGGTCAATCTTGGGCACCTTCTTGCATCTGTCACTTCTTTCAATACAAAAATAATCCAACAAAATAAAAATATGGAACATGGACTAAATGCAATTTAGCAACTCTGTGCATGATCTCTGCCCAAGTTTTGTGTTAAATTGACAGCAGAAAACAAGGTTGCATTTGCTTGACTGGCGACTGTTTCCAAAGTTTTTTTGTTTCTGAAGCGAGAGTTAAGCACATGCCTCAGAAGCCTGTAGATTTTGTTTTCCAGATTGTTGATTTTTTTTTATAAATTAATAATGTAGTTTTTTCATGATTAGTTGATATGAATAATGGAATTTATTTTCCTTGATACTTATGCAAACATGCATTGATTGTACTCTACTGAGCCATTTCAACCTTCTCAATGATTTAATCTGTTTGTTCCTGCCATTTACGTCAGCGAACATTGAAAATAAAACAAGGCTTATGGTAAAATCACATTAAACCATAATAAGCTTGACGAAGTGTGTCGAGACAAGAGCAAATCTTGTTAAAGGGCTCGGGCACCCTCTACTTCACTTCCCCGAGCTCTTTAACAAGCAGCTGATTGTCTTAAACCATTAAGATTCAATCGCTTTCGCTTGTACACCTTCCTAAGTTTGTTTATCAGTATGTACGTTTATTTTTGTACTGCTAATTAATAAAAACACTTCATAAAATACTTGACGTTTTGTCAGTTTTCATTCCATGCGAGGGATAATACGGGGAAATGTGGTTTGATTTAGTCAGAAAAGGGAGAAATTGTCATGACTAGGTATTCACTATTACTTTGGTCCTAAAATTAGACTGCATTTTCAGATGTGGACATGATATTCAAATGCAAAATAACCCTAACAGAGAGCACTAAATAATCACAAAATTCTGTTTAGAAGCAAGCAGGAGGAATTTTATATTTTTATATTATTATTATATCATCTTAAACAATTAATAACACATCTTTGAAGGGATAGTTCACCAAAAAAAGAAAATTCTGTCATTAATTACTCACCTTATATCATTTCAAACCCGTTAGACCTTAATTTCATTTTTTAAACACAAATCAATTTATTTTTTATGAAATCCGAGAGGTTTCTGACCCCCCATAGACCGTAAAAAAGGTGGACTATCCCTTCAACTTATTTTTTATACGTAGATTGTTATTGATAAGAAAAAGCAAGGGAAACAAGATCATAAACTGAAGTGACCTCTTTGAGACCTTTGATTTCTGTAGGTGTTTAATAAGGAGCTGCAGGATTGTTCACATTAGCCTGTAGATATGGGAATGAAAGGGGAAGGAGAGTGGAGTTTCCAGTACTGCTGCAGTGCTCATGAATAAATATGATTAGATATGAATATGCATTAGAACATTAAATCGGCAGGCAATGAAGAGATTTGGCAATATATGATCCTGTGTTTGCACCTCGAGTCAAACAGAGCGGGATATCGATGATGAGAAGAACAGAAAGCGCAAAGAAGACGCTGAAAGTCAAATGGGAAAGAAAAACAAACATTTGGCATGCTCACAGTTCTCCTTCCCAACTAATGTAGAAATTATTCAAATGACCATGAACAAAAGTATTTAACTTTTTTTTTTTCATTTATACAGTGTTGCATAAAAAGCAGCATGACATACAGAAGCTCTTGCTGCCATCCGTAGTCTCTCCATCTTCCCTTTAAAACACATTCATATTCTCCCACTCTCGCAAAAACAGTCTTTGCCTAAATCTTGTTCACTTGCCAAGGCGTGTTGTTCAGAATTTAACAGGGATGTGCTGTGCTATCGTGTTCGTTAGTTGTTTAAATCTGTATTGTGTTTGTGATCTGTATGTTTTTTTCACTAGGTTGTTGGAGATATGTCGATTTTCACAGTCATAAAGATTTCCGCATATACTTCATTGGTCTTAATACGTCTATACATTTATATACTATCTGTTTTAGGATGTGTATAGGTGCGCATTTGTCAGTCTTAAACAGTTCTGTCTGCACCTGAGCGTTTGCGAACCACCTGCTCCCCACTGACCTGGTCCACAGCGAGGGTCTCCACTTCCGCCTGCTGCCCACCTGCTGAGGGCGAGTGGTGGATCCGATGCGCTACACCTATATGCGCGTTAGCATGGGAATGGGTTCCCTCCCACGATGGAGTATTCTTGGGACTTGGGGGCACTGGGATGTGGGCGGGGCTTGATGGCGTGGCCAAAGAAGCGATGGGCGGGATTACAGAGGGGCGTTCCCGCAGGACCGGCTGAGACTCTAAGGGGGCCGCGGGCTCTCTGGCTTGCAGGAATGGTGTGGGATCTGGCATGGCATCTACCGAATCCCTCAGGACCACCCTACGGCCATCTGCGGCGCCCAACCGGTACAGCTCCGTGTATTCAGAGTGCAGCGGCTGCGAAAGACTTTTGCGCATGCGTCTGCGAGGTGTCTCGGGTTGCCGGATGTCTTTGTCATTTCCTGAAGCCACTGGAGCGGGGGGTGGGGTGGGTTTGAAAGAGCCAATAGGGCTGACAGAGGGGCTTATACCCGCAGCTCCCCCGGCGAGAAGACGTTTTTTGGTAGCGTGGAGCTGGGAGGTGAGGTAGGCAATGGTGCTGGCTCTCTGCTCCAGCTCTCCAGACAGCACAGCCAACTTATGGCTCTTCAACTTCAGCTCATCCAGGTACTTCTTCTCCCGCTCACGGATGGTGTTCTCCAACACAGAGATCATGGCGTTCTTCTGCTCCAGGTCTCGCAGGAGCTCTGTGTTCTCCTGCTCTTTAGCCTTGAGCTGAGCCTCCAGCTCCTCACAGCGCTGGTGCAGCTCTCTGCAACGAGCCTCACCATCATCTGAGAGGGAACAAGATGTTAGGTTCAAACATTTAAAAGGATGCTACACACAAATATACATTTTATTCCAGGGCTCCTCAACTCCTGTCTTGGAGGGCCAGTGTCCTGCTGAGTTTAGTCTCTCGTAGCCAAACTTTCAGACTGATGGCAGAAGGTCTGAAAATCTTGGCCGCTTTTAATGGCCAAGGACCACCCAAAAAGACATATGACTGGCATATAGAGCAACCAATCAAGTTTAGTTTTGTGTTGCATGTTTAGGGGTGTGGAAGTGTTGCCTAATACACCTAATGGAAACGCATCAATTTAACAAAAACTCTCATATATTACAAAGATGTTTTTATGCTTGCATTATGAGGTTTTTCAGGCAATTGAAAAAAGAATATATAGCAAAACTGCAATGGAAAGGTTTCATTTATAGGTCACCTGGCGTAAGTAAAAACATTTTTTAAAGTACTTTTTTTTATATACGGCTCTGTGGAATACTTGATTCTGATTGGTCAATCGAGCCATCCAGCGGTATGTTATTCCCAGATAACAACCGATCATCCGGGTACTACGAGTCATCTTGACTGGTACTGCTTACATGCTTAACGAGTCACTCCGCTATTGTTGACAGTCTGGCGCCATCGTGTGACTGAAAACACTTAACCACCGTGTGTAACAATGGAAGACTTCAATATTAATTTCAACACATATGGTAAAAACTAATCTTTTAGCAATTGTTTTAAGAGGGATAACGTACATCCAGCTGGTTATCTCAGACAACATAAAAAGGTCTTACATAACCTCCAAGAAACACCTTAATCCATTGATATGACGTCTGAGTTTAGATCCAACACAAACAAAACACATCAGAATAAGCTTAGAAAGTGTTCAGAATTACTTGAAAGTTGCAGACGGGTGCGATAAGTTGGGATTTTACTAATGTCTGCAGGACATTTGCCCTCCAGGACTGGAGTTAAAGAATCTTTCACTAGTTTCGTCATCCGTCATCATCATGAAGGCAGCTGTCTATCCAGGAAGAGAAGTGTTTCACTAGGTTTTGGAATAAAGCTATTAAGAAGTACAATGTCTGAAATAATAGGTTTACATAAAGACATTCTGCAAACTGACTAAAGCATTAGCCTGCAGAGGGCAGTAGTGACCTGTGAATCACACATCAATAAACCAATTACCCCTGCAGAACTAAAGGCTATGAAACATCAAACCCTTTCCTATACAGGAACACTCCACTCCTCCCCTAAGATCTGATGTTAAGCTTTTGACAAACTGCATTTGTTGTATTACGGGAACAGCCCATTTAGCTTAGCTCAGCATAGATATTATTGATTTCTACATACATTTAGCAGGATAAACAAATTGTAATTGCATGGATTATTCCGAACCATCTCTTACTGAGAATCACCTCATCATTAACCATTTTTTTTTTATTTTACATGGGTTACGTTGTTCTTATAAATGTCTAAGAATGTTAAATTTGCATTTAGCAGCCAAACAGGGTGGGGCTGAGACGGGCACCTCAGAGAGAGACTCCACACACTCATAGAGAGAGGGAGTGAAGGGCAGACACAGACATCCTATCTCCTGTTACACTGATAATGGATGTGAAGGTTGGGGGAATAGCAATGTCCCTCATTATTGTCCTTCAGCTTTGCAACAGCCTAAACAATGGCACGCAAGGGAAGATTTCTCTCTCTTTCTCTCTCTCTCTCTCTCTCTCACTTTCTTGCTTTCTCTCAGTTTAAATTTATTGTGCTTCACTGGCATGACAAAAGAAAAAGAGTAAACATTTGTAACTGCCAAAGCAATAAAAGAAAAAAGAAATAAAGAAATAACAGAATAGTAGTATATATAGAGAGTAAAATTAGAGAATCAGAAATTTAACAAATGATTTAGATTTAATGATTTAATTTTAAAAAATGATAATTGAAAATTGTATCCAATTAATCAGAAAAATGCTGCAAATTTTAATTAGTGCACGCAAATAACATGAAATAACAACTTAATAGACAAAAAGGCATATAAAGGTAACTTTAACAAAACACAATAAAATAAATATCCTTTGATATCAGATTCACATATTGGAATTATGCGGTACACTTCACCTGAGACTGAGATAATGAGGGTCTCAGTTCAGTGGGATCTCTCTAATAGTTATTAAAACAGACATGCAGGATGAGCTCATGTTGGAGACTGACTCACTCTCTCTCACTGTCCCTGACCGCTTCATTAGCACTTAGAAATGGCCACACCAGATAATGAGGTCACCATCAAATTCACACACAAACCCAGTTGGACAGCGATAAAACATCCACAAAACACACTCCAGCACAGTCATCTGAGGTCAAAGCGCCAGCTCCAGTATAAGAGTACTTACATGTGGAACTGTGATAGGTATACTTCATTCTTCACAATGACAATATCTGACCCTGGACCACAAAACCAGTCATAAGGGTAATTTTTTTTAAATAAAGATTTATACATCTGAAAGCTGAATTAATAAGCCATTGTTGTATGGTATAGGACTGAAAATTTGACCGAGATACAAGTATTAGAATATCTGGAATCTGAGGGTGCAAAAAAAGTTGTCCAAATCAAGTTTGTATTACTAACCAAAACTTAAGTTTTAATATATTTACAGTAGGAAATTTACAAAATATCTTAATGAAACATGATCTTTACTTAAGATTCTAATGATTTTTGGCATAAAATAAAAATCTATAATTTTGACCTACACAATTTGGCTATCGCTACAAATATACCCGTGATATATACCCATGCTATTTAAGACTGGGTTTGTGGTTCAATGTCACATATAATGTGCCACGGTAGAGAGGCAACACAGATGTCTAATTATCGGTGGTGTAGTTATCTGTTACGGACATGTAGTTTAATGAGAATGAACCATCTGCTGTAACTCCAGTCGACAGAAAGAGAAATCATCTCTATTATTATCTGATGGCTGGATTAAGAACAATGCTTGATCTTTGAAATGAGAGGAACATGTGATTCTCATCTGAAAGTCTCTCATGTCATTTGTGAATGTCATTCCACATAAAACCAAGTGTTTTGATGTATGGCAGTGGCGCTAGTCTGAAATGTCATGGCTATTGTTAGGAACATGAGTGTGGGGATGTAGTCAGCAGGTTGCAGATGATGCATTAGCCGTTTGCATTAGTGCTGTATTAGTGTAGTCATTCATAATCTCATTTCCTGTGCTAGACACGAATCTGGCTCACATCGGCCACATGCGCAAACTCAAACAACAGCCTGTCCAACCATATAGACACTAAACAAATGTGAAACTAATTTATTATACACAGCCCTCTGGAATACTTGACTCGGACTAGTCAACTGCAGAAATATTATCTGCAGAATAATCATATTAATCTAAAAACAAATATTGTGATATTGTAACAGTGCTTGTCATGGTGTTTTCTTTCTGTTATTTTATAATTGAATAGAATTTTTAATGTTGTTAGCTATTTTTGTGAAATAATACAATAATTTCAACTCCAAAATAAATATTTCAGAGTCTCAAAGCCTTCAGTGTTTTGCCTGGAAACAGCATGTCTGTGGGAACTGAGCTGAGCATTCAGATGCCTAAATGTTTTATCAGTGCATTGTATGTGTGTGCAGACACTGAAAGGCCAACATATATTAAACAGAGTGAAACTGAAAAGGAGAGAGAGGGAAATGGCAGTCCTGTGGGCAGCAGGGGGTCTCTCTCTCTCTCTCTCTCTCTCTCTCTCTCTGTGTGTGTGTGTGCGTGTGTGTGTGTGCGCGGTTAATGGGTGGGTTGCTGGTTGCCAGGTTACAAGGCATAACCATGGTGGTATATGGGCAAAGAGGGACACAGTTCTCTTTCTTTGCGGGAAATAAATAAGTTTTATTTACGACCTGCTGCAAAGAGGGACCAATACCGTGGCAGATAAATAAAGAGAGTGCCAGACAAAATAAGAAACAAAAAATAACAGCATTTCTGGATGTTTCCAATTGGCCTTCCTCCTGCTGTTTGCATGTCTATCTGTCTGTGCATCTACCAGGCTGTTAAGAGACTTCTTTTAACAGGTGAAAGTGTGGATGACAAGCACTTTGACAGCATCCAAGCAACACCTGACACACACACAGCCCCCTTGCATGAGCATTTTGTTCTGAGTGTGAATGCAGCCACATATAAAGAGTGCGTGAGAAATCTTACCGCCTGGATCAGAACTCCGCATTGTCAGCTCATATGTCAGGTCTGTGAAACAAAAGAGAGGACAGAAGGAGTGGACAGAATGAAGAACGAGGAGTGTGAGTGTGTGAGAGAGAGAGAGAGAGAGAGAGAGAGAGAGAGAGAGAGAGATCAAATGTTAGGCTGGCAGCATGAAGCATCACACTACCTTCATTGACAACAGTTGAATAACGCATGACACAAGACATCACATGAAACAGGAGATCATGAGAGTGAGAGCAAAAACAGAGAAACAATAACACAACAGAGTCAACCAAGGATAAAAGAGCATGTTGGAGTTAGGGACAATATAAACAACATGAAACTTCAAATTGCTTAGTTTAATTGCTGAGTTTTTGTTTTCTGTTCCTGTGACTCAGTGTTAGAGTATTGCATTAGCAGCGCAAAAGGTTGTGGGTTCGATTCCCAGGGAACACACATACTGGTAAAAATAAAAAAAAATTGTATAGCCTGAATGCACTTTAAGTCACTTTGGATAAAAGCGTCTGCTAAATGCATAAATGTAATGTAACAGTTTTTGTTTTGTTTTGTGCTTCAATGAACTGCAAACAATTAGACCAGTATTTCATGTTGTTTTGTTTGTTTTGTTTTGCTTTACCTTGCATTTTTGCTTGGCTATTTTGTTTCGAGGTTTTGTTTTTACTATGCTTTGCTATTTTTTTGTTTGTTATGTTTTGTGGTTTTGCTTTGATGATTTGTTTTGTTTTGCTTTTTGGCTGTGATGTTTTGTGAAATAATGAATCACACACTAATATATAGCACATCGTTTTCATATTTACTTAAGAAAAGAATGACCATAGAGATTGGAATGAAGCAGCATTAAGGCCTTTTCACACTGAACGTGAAAACTCTTCTAAGATACCAACGATAACAAGAACTCAGCATCTTCTTCGCTCTCAGAATACTCTTCTTCAGTGCCTCTTGCCTTTTTATGCAACAGCAGCTGCACGTGATCTTAGCTCAAATCTACGGGGGAACAAATCAACGTACAGTCGATAGCAAATGATTGCGCCTAGTGTCAATAACCCCAGAGGGATCCATTGTTTCAATTCAAAAGCGTCATTGCACCGAATTTTCACATTCAGTGCAAAAAGTTCTATAAGAGTCAGAGCACATTCACTCTGTAGTCTAGATCTTCTGTATTAACAAAAATTAGTGAAACATGAAACGTACGAAAAATGAAAGCAAATAGACATGATCATGACTATATATTTTAAAAGCCCAGTTTGTGACTGATTTGCGTTGCTTTCTCGCATTGCATTGCGTCTGAAACAGAATTTAGATGAGGATTGAGCTGTCTAAAATGAGATCCTAAACAATAATCCCTGTGGCACTGTTTTACTTCACATAGAGAAGTGACCTGTTGACAGGACTGCACAAACTCTATGTGCAGTATGTGTCGCTGACAAAGGGCCACAGATTTGTGTTCATTTTTGATCTAGACATTTACTATAATGCCAACACAAGTGACCTCAAGATGTCAACATCATTAAACTGACAGTCATCATGTAACACATATGATTTGGCATATTTCATGAGGGCACTTGTGTTCAAATCCAGCTCGAGTCCCAATCCCATCCTCCCCATCCATCCTCTCATTTCCAGTCACATATTAATTAGCTTCTGAATAAAAGTGGCAAAAATACAAAAATAAAATAAAACAATACTAGATATAAAATATATAAATAATAATAAATAAAATAATAATAATGCACTAAAACTGGCAATGATTTTTCTTAATTGCTCAGCAAATATATTTTACATAAGAAAGCAATTATAATGAGAATTTGAGCCATTAAATAAATTAGACACTCCATTTTTCATGATTACAATGCTTCATTTCCTGTAGAAATTTTACAAATGAATGATGTATGTGTTTATGGATGGTAGCTTAAGTGCAGTTGTGCTGTAAGTGGCAGTCACTACATGATGCTCAGTGTATCTGCATGTGTGCGTGCGTATGCATGTACCTGTGCAGTGCTGTTGTAGGCGGCGGACCTCAGCATGAAGGCCTTTCAATGTGTTGGCATGGTCTTGTTGCAGGAACAGAAGGTTTTTCTGTGCGCTGTCCAGTTGATTCTCCAAGGTCACACTCACCGAGGCCATGTTGATGATGGTACACAGTCACACTCACATGTGTAACTAAACTCACTCTCTCACACCTGCACACACACTAGCCCAGGAGACCTGTAAACACAAGAAAAGAACATACTAGTCAGATATATGGAATATTATTCAGCCTTCTGGCAGTTATTGCTCACTATAACTAAAAGTTACATTAGTCTATTACATACCTAGCTCCAAGGTTATTGGAGGACGTTTCACAAGAAATTATTATTTCAGTTTTTCTACTTCAAAATTTCTTGGTTAATTTAATGTGTTACTTGTAGTTTCTTCTTATTTGTGCAATTTACTAAAAATGTTAGAATTAAATTTGTGTCTTCAATTTCTGTATCAAATTTGTTTTTACTATAGCTGGTTGATTGTAAAATTAAATTTTTTAAACAAGTATATTAAAATAAAATAACTTAATTTTTAAATAATAATATTCTTATTTTTTTATATACTAAAAAACTACTAATAAAACACCACAAACAAGTTTTTGAGATAAAATATGCAATTTTCTAAAGCAGTGTTACTACATTACATGATTACTGATTATGATGGAAAATGTTGTGTGTATATATAATTATGAATAATAAGATCTAATAACCACAAACTAAAACCGTCTTAAGTAAATTCCATCGTTTCCAAGTACAACAGAAGAAAAATTATTCTTGTATGAAACACACATAATGTTTGACACACACACACACACAAAAAAAATATCTAAAAAGAGAATTTGACTGTAGTCACATTTTTGCAGTTTAGAGATTCAGGGCTGCAACAGACACAAGTGCATTATTTCAAGATATTTTAGGACAAATCTAATTCAGATCTGACAGGTACTGTAATAGGGACATTTCTGAGCGTCATTCCATTAAAAAAAATTACTTACAGCATCTTTAATTAAAACTCTTCTGAGACATCAACATCAGGATATCTGCTACTCTGTAGTACATCTTAAAAATAATTCAACATAACACAAAAATCACTCTTCCTACTGGCACGAGGTCACAATTCACCAGCAGCGAAATATAGATGTGGCTGTGTTTGTGAAACCAGGACAAGCTTCTATAAAACTGCACGTGTGAAGTCAGTGCTGGATAAAACTACACACATGAAATCTTTACAATGGAGTCACAGCCACATAGCGAGGTCAGGAGACTGTCATACAGTACTTACACAAACACATTTATTGCAATTCAATTGTTTGCTCCGGATATCACTATCCCTTCCTCGAATCCATGTCCCTCTGTCTGAGAGGACAAAGAGCTAAGAAACTATGTAATGTGTTTCAGATGAGACAGAGAAACAAGGGACAGTCTGTAGATATTGTATGTGGGAGTATTGATTTAAGAGGGTGAACGCTGGGCTTGTTTCTTTCCACAGACCCCTGTACTGCTTAGGGATCATCCCCCATCCCAAAGGGCTCTTAAAAGAGGTCATATCATACATATTTCATTTTTTCCTCTTTATGATTTCTGATCCACATAAAATTTTAGTAGGGCTGGGTGATAAATTGAATATTCATGGTCTTTTGCAATGAATGTGCTGGTGAATTCAATTGAGCAATATTTTAATAACCAATTATATAGTGTCCTTTGTATCTAACCATTTGTGATCAGTCGTCCGTGAGGGGCTGATGCACTGTTTTGTGTTTATTTTGAATTATTAAAGTTTCATTTTGAGTGACCGCCGGTTCCCGCCTCCTTCTTCCCGATGATTATGGAGTTTTTATTATTACACCATTATAGTTAGCTTTTTATATAGCCATTAATTTTCTGTGATTAGTCTTTGATTCTGTCTTGTCTCACAAGAAGGGAAGTTTAGAAATGTGTTTCAATATCATTTAAAGTAAAAACAGTATTTGACTGATTAATCCTCTGTTCATGTGATTTTGATGAGAATCTTAGTTTAAATAAAAGACATTTGAAGACGGGCAGTTTTGAGTTTGAAGTTTTGAGATCTGAAAGTTGATCAAGTCTCTAATTTTAAAAATCAAGGAAAATTCAATTTCTCATGATATGTCCCTTTTAAAAACACCAGCCTAATATATCATATCCCAGCTACAAATATACTCACTTATGGGCTAATTTATTCATTAACAACATTTTTTTTTCTGCTTCTACCAGAAGATAAAAGAAAGTTTCCCCATCATGACTTCTTAAGAAAGGCTTTGATTTAGTAAAAGGGTCCTCATAAAGCCCTATGTAGTTTAAATTATTAATAGATAACTTAGGCTGACTGTCTCCTCTGGGTGCACTTCCTCCTATCATGATAATGCAACACAATAAATCTGACATTCAGAAAGATAGAAGAAAAAGGAGAAACACGAGATAAGAGAACGCCTTGCGGGTGTGTTGAGGGTCGGCATTGCTAATCATGCTTCACATTCATTCTGCTATATGACGAAAAAAATGAGCTTCCTGCTCTCATCCAGAAAAACGTAATGCTATAAAATATGAAAAATGTTACTGCTGGAGCAAACTGCAGCAGTTTCCAAATGAAACAAGCAGTGATGATGTAGAAGTGTTTGAATTTTAAATGTAAAAAATTACATTTAAAATCTAAGGATTATGTTTAGGGTAAGTGTTATGAAACAAAATATTCCTACTGGTTGTGTAAAATCCTATACAGAAAACACTACTGACTTTTAGACTTTACAGGAGAAAATCAGTCACTTTTAATGACACTCGGTGGACAGTTCATCTGGACAGTGATTCATATGGCAACTTATTTCAGACTTGCAAAAAAATGCATGGTCATGTTTTTCTCATAAGATCGAGTTTAAAACAAGAAAAAGGAGCAGCCAAAAAAGGTAGTGTGTTCAAACAGAAGACAGAAGCAGATGCCTTAAACACACTCTCATTCTGACTAACCACAGCCCTCCACCAGACAGACACGACAAAAGGAAGGGAAAGCAGCAGGCTGGATTCGCTCTAAAGTCAAAACATATACAGTATATACATATATTTGATCAGCGTGGATAAAAAAGAGGGTAGGAGATGTTCAAGGTAGACTACGAGTCAGTGGAACTCATGAAAAGCCTATGAGCATGAATGAGTAATGGCAGGCTGTGCTCACTCTGGGAGCTCACAGAGAAGACAGTCAGTAGACTCTGCCCAGCTCTTTTATTAATTCACTTACTGCCGTCCTTCCTCATGTGTCCTTTCTCTTTTTCTTGTGATCTCCATTTCTCCTCATTCATACAGTACATCATGCAATACAGATGCAAATGTTAAGATTTACAGAAACAAAGAAACACACTACCCACAAACAGGGTTGGGCAAAATTCTGAATTTAGAAAGGACTCACTTTCAATTTAGAGTGAGATTATAATAAGTGAGAACCACAACCAACAGAAAACTTTTTTTTTTTTTTTTATGATTATTATTTTTTTAATTACTATTTATTACTATTTCTATTTTGGGCCAGATTTACTAAACAAGGCAAATTAGCATTAGAGCGCAATTCGATAAAAACACAGATGGGAGGGGGAAATTCTGTCTGTGATTTACTGACAATGCACACATTAAAGAACACAGGCACTACATCTCATTTAAAAATGTTAATTAAAATTAAAAAAATTAATTTATGCATTTAGCAGAAGCGACTTACAGTGCATTCAGACTATCAATTTTTACCTATCATGTATTCCCGGGGAATCGAACCCCCAACCTTGCGCTTGAAAACGCAATGCTCTACCAGCTACAGGAACACTATCATTTAAATAATGACCAGCGCCATCTACCAAGAGCAGCGCAAATTACCGCCTGCTTTAAGACATACTTTTTGGGTGTTAAATAATGACACAAATACCAGTGAACTGACAAGTGCAAATCTTAGTTAATCATGTTGTGTGATTCATTTAAATACTCTCCTCCCATAGGCAAGGCGAGTTTATTTATATATCACATTTCATACACAAAGGTAATCCATAAATTTACAGATCTAGAGGGAAAATATTAAATGAGTTGCAAATATAACTGTGTCCATGCCATTTCAGTGCTAATTTCCCACTGTGTGTCTTTAATAAATCCTAACTTTATTTTTTTATGCTAAATGAGGGTTTGCGCTGGTGAAAGCTATTAACTATTGAACAGTGTGTATAAAACTTTGGAACTTTTGAACAATATAAATTCAATAAAACTGTCACAAAAGCTAGGTGTAATTTCAAACAATCATTCCCCATATGTTCTGGTTATGATAAAATTTATGGGACATTCATATTTAAGAAAAAAAAAGAAAGAAAAACACCTACAACAGATATATAAAATATTTATTTGAACTTAATCTGTCTACTAATTCTATTTCCTTAAATGGGGTTTTTTAGGGGTGTACTAGAACATGCTCTAATGCTTGGTGGAAAAACACATTATTTTTCACATAATTTACATTATTACAATACCTTTCTCCCCAGCCTGGCACAAATGGCTCAATCAGTCCCGGGTTTGATGAAGGCCCGCCTTCAGAAAAACAAAATGTTTTGTGATTTTGAAACGTGCAGTGCTCATGTTTATTCAATGAAGTCAAAGCCTTTTAGAAAATCTATTTGTGGCGGTCAGTTTTGATATCATGGCGAGCACCACAAATAAATCAATGTATGGTAACACTGTAGTCTCATAATTCATAAAGTCCAAACGAGCCGTTTGTTGTAGTCCTAGTTCTTGAAAAGGGATTTTTTTAAATGAGATATCTCCATTTGGAGTGGACTTTAAAATTTTTTACTTTGTCGATCATTTTTTATACCCAAACATACACACTACACTGACTAAAATTCAAAAAGTGAAAAAACATAATTCACATAGTCCACAAAAACTGAAAATACTAATTCACATAGTAAACAATCCTGACAGAAACACAGTAAAACTCCATATGGCTTATATACACACATCCTGAATCATTTTTTTCAACCATTTTGTATGTGGACACCAAAGCAATCCTCTTATAATATCAGTTGGGTGTCATTAATAGCGTAATCTGATCTTTCTTTCACAGCACAACACACACAGACTTTTCACACAGTGAGGATGACTTTGCCACGGTCAAACCTGCTGTGCTTGAAAAGATTTTTAAAAAGTGTTTGGTTATGCTCAAGACGGCAGCTACATAATAAAGGACACCGACAGACGACCTCCATTACTTAAAGACAGAAAGAGAGAGACTATGAGGCTCTGTGGAGCAGGAAAAAGCTATGAATAATTTATGAATAATGAAAAGTGAGGCGTATAAGGAGTTTGTATGCCTATGAGCAATACCAATATTAAGGTACAACCGCAATTGATGATGTCATCTATAGTGAATCACATGAGCACTTCCTGAAATAAGAGAGCTTCCCAGCAGCCACCATGACATCATAACATCATACTGTAGGTATTATCCCCAGCATGTGAAAGAATCTGTACGAGACACACGATCAATGTCACAAATATTTTTCTTTGATTAGTGGCCTAGAATTAGTGTAGCACCTGACATATTTGTAATTTATTTTACATTAGAGGATTTCTTTGTTTTATTTGTTTCAAAATTAAAAAATCAAACGTAATAAACATGAATCAAGTGCTCAAAAGAGTACATGACTGCATGAAAATAACTCTTTATTAATCTATAATCTGCCCATGTATTGATAATGTGTGAAACATAAAAAATAAATAAAGAAATGTTGGCGTTTTGTATTTATAGGTTTGTAGGCATCTTAGCACACAGCCATCCTGTTTGCTGTTTACCGCACACTAGTCTGTAAATTCACACAATATTTCAAAAGATAACCCTAGTATAATAACCAAATCATAATAACACACTTATTTATAGGCTGATGGGGCATATATTTATATTATATATTTATATATTTCAGTAATGTTACCTTTCCCTTTTCCCATAAACTTAAACTTCAGCACTCTTTTTTAACCTCATATAATACATTTCTTACTTTCTCTTAATAATAGTCTTTCACATAAAACTTACACATTTTAGGCATGTTTTCAGTGTTTAGAAGCTCTGCACATAGCCTTTAAAAGGAGCTGTATTCCTGGACACCATAACTGTTCATAACTATTTAATATGCTAAATTAATGTTAGCTATTTTTTCAGTATACACAATAGAAATCTTGTTTTGGTTAGTGTCTGATTATGAGAACATGAGGGGTTTCTGCTTGCCAAGATATAATCTGATGGGGCATCAGGTGAGCATCAGAAACAAAGTGCACCCCATCACCATCTGTATCCCGCATCCATCTGCTTACCGTAAATTAACCGTTGAATCACAGGCGCTGGGAGCATTGACCATCCTTCAGAAGTGATATTCCAAGGCATACGTGAAGACTCACTCCCTCACCCCTCCTTTAGGAGTCATCTATGGGCTGGTAGACATTTTAGAGTGCTGATGCTGACATTTGCTCTGATCTGACCTGAGGGTGAGGCCTCCCCCGCCCCGCTCCACATGAGACAAAAGAATCCCCCTGAGTACTCAACTCTGTTGTTTTTCCCCCGTACTATCGCTCACAACTCTCCCTTAACGGATCTATTTCTTGCCCTCCGAAATCTCTCTCCCTCTCTTGCATTAATAATCAATGAGCTGCAGCTTTAGAGAAGACTCTAAACACTGTTATATCCTAGTTCTGATACTCACATCACATCACACACACACAAACATGAAAAATCCAATATCCAGTGCTTCAGTATGTAGTCACACCCACTACATACTCCTGCATGATGTAAGCTAGTATGATGACATATTATGCAGGGCACAAAAACAGCAGCAGGTTAATAGCAACTGATTATCAGTTATTATTAGAAACATCACTGCTTTTTGGTCCTATTATGAAATAACCATTTATTAAATAAACGAAGGCCATACAAAATCATGATTAATAAAATATGGGAGTTTCATGGCAGCATCTGATTGGCCAGTGCACATCAACACATGCACGTGAGAATGGCTGGGGATGAGCAGGATCATAAACAGCACCTGCATTGCGGACGGCGCAACAATCAACAAACCACCATTCTAGAAATTCATATAATTACACCAGAAGACATTTACAAGGATAGGGACACAAGAGAAAGTGTTGCGTTTTTACTCAGAACAATTTAGAAACGACAGCACGTGTCCTAAAACAATATTGCATCTGCTAGATAAAATGAATGGATTTTCAAATAACTGATTCGAAGCAAATAAATGTTAACGCATCAATAACAATAATAATAAAAGAAAATCATAAAAATAATCGATAATGACTTAAAAGCGGATTGTTTTATATTTTTTTTATATTATTATCATGATGAATAAACAGGAATGTTCTAAAACTCATTTCGAACAACTCTCGTGACATCCAAACCAATCAACCAGAATTTGTCAGTGTCATCTGTTTGCACCCATCTTCACAATCGTCTAGTTACTGTCATAATAATCAGCCACCGGCTAATGATCTCATCCGTCCGAAAATACGCAACAAGCAGTAAACAATAACAACCTACATCACTGCAAGTGCTAAACTGCGTACTTAAAATATACGTGGCAGTATTGTTTTCTTAAACAAACAGTGCAGTAGGCTTTCTTTGAAAACATGGCTTGTTTGTTTCAGTCAGCGGCTCGAGCAGGAGCAGGTGCAGCCGAGACGCGACCCGCCCCTGAGCGCGCTTTACACCGGGAGCGAAGCGCAGAGAAGCGGCCGACACCTACCGGATTGATGGGCTGAGGTTACTGTGTGTCTGGTGGTAGAGATGGGGTCGGTTCTGCTGTTTGCGGGCTTTTGAGAGGAGAGATAGGCTGGGTTTTGTCTCCTCGCTGGAGCAGAGAGAGAGAGAGAGAGAGAGAGAGGGCTGTGTCTGACATCTCCCGGAGATACAACACTAAATAATGCGGTGCATGCCGGGATACTGAGGAAAACACACAAACTGAGGGCCTCTGGCGCAGGTGAAACGCACGTAACATACACAAGTCACTCTGTTTTCATATAAATGTTAATGCCGAGTTATCCATATCATAGATGTAAAGATATCTGGCGATTTAAAGTCGATGGCGAGTTAATTGTGTCAACCGAAATGAAGGCTATTTGACGCAAAGCATCATCATCACTATAGAAACATGATGACGTTTAGCGTACGGTTGGTTTACAGGTCTGCGACATGTCATTATGTATGACTATGAAAATTAAATAACATGTGATTTGAGAATGGAAAATGTATATCATTATATATATTATTTTTGTTATTAGAAAAGTTTAATATTCATCATACAAAACAAAAAAATCTCTATTTCAGTTCCAGGCAGACCTTTTAGGTATTGAATTGAGCAAATTAGATTTTCAAAAAGAAAAAGACAGGAAGCGTTTATTATTATTATTATTATTATTATTATCAAATGTAATTATATTTATGATGTTTTTATAGCTAATGTTCTCAGTTAGAAATGATATATATATATATATATATATATATATATATATATATATATATATATATATATATATATATATATATATATAAATATAAATATGCGTGTGTGTGTGTGTGTGTATGTATATATTCACACAGTTGACAAAGAGTGAAAAAAGACACCAGATTGACTGGCAAATTAAACATTTTATAATATCTGTCATAAGTCATTCAAAAGATTACTTATGCTTAGCCCTATATCGTTAGTAAAATATCACTAGTTAATTTATGAAAATACATTGTAATTACACACACACACACACACACAAACTTCAGCACTCTTTTTTAACCTCATATAATACATTTCTTTTGCATATATTAATATATATATATATATATATATATATTATATATTTATATATTTCAGTAATGTTGCATTTCCCTTTTCCCATAAACTTAAACTTCAGCACTCCTTTTTTAACCTCATATAATACATTTCTTACTTTCTCGTAATAATAGTCTTTCACATAAAACTTACACATTTTAGGCATGTTTTCAGTGTTTAGAAGCTCTGCACATACTCTTTAAAAGGAGCTGTATTCCCGGACACCATAACTGTTCATAACTATTTAATATGCTAAGTTAATGTTAGCTATTTTTTCAGTATACACAATAGAAATCTTGTTTTGGTTAGTGTCTGATTATGAGAACATGAGGGGTTTCTGCTTGCCAAGATATAATCTCCTGGATTAGTCAAATTATAACAGCCTTCAAGTGCAGACTGGAACCCCACCAAGAGGAACATTCCACAACAAAACCAATTTGTTTGAGTGAAGCCTCTGCGTTTTCGGAAAACACCAAACAGACGTGTCCTTCATAGTCAAATCTCTCCTGCTGCCCACTTTAAATACAATTTCAGCTAATTTTAGGCAGTTGTACAAATTATTTTGAGAGTTTACAGCAACATCAAATCAATGCTTAGTGCTAATCCAGCAGAGAATTATATTCACTAGTGTTCGTACCTTTGAAACAAGCACCATTTCATGACTTAATATAATATGTTCTGCATTCTAGAGTAGAAAACGTCCACAAGAGAGCAGTGTTTTACCATTTCACTCAAACGTCATGACTTTGACCTGCTGTGAAGGTTTATGAATACACTCCCTCTCTAGATGCCACTGACAAGTTAGTGTTTCAGTAACATTTTACATGGCTTTTTAGGCTTCCATATGCAGACAGGCAGGACAGTGTGAGTCACGAATACACACTACTTTCTTTTTCCGAAGGACAATTATAGGAATAGTTCACCATATGGAAATGTACTTAGATGATGAGTTTGCTTCTTCATCAGAACAGATTTGGAGAATTTTAGCATTACATCATTTGCTCACCAGTCCCTCTGCAGTGAATGGGTGCCGTGAGAATGAGAGTACATCATTAAGGATTTACCTTTAAACCACTGCTTCTGGTCAGAGTACAAGTTCATAATGTAAAAAATGTGTCTTCCCCCGATTGCCATCTCATCATAATCAACCATCATATTTGTGTATAACTGTTTTCATTTGTAAATGTTGCTTGATCTGTGTATATTTCTTTCCTGATTCAGATAAGACAACTTTTTCACTGGAGATAGCACTATTATGGATGGAGCCAGCAATGGGTTTGATTATTACAAACATGCAATGTTGAGCTGATGTTAATTGATCAATTGTGAATTATTTGTGAATTACTGTGATATTTTTTTATCATCTGTTTGAACTCGAATTTTGACGGCACCCATTCACTACAGAGGATCCATTAGTGAGCAAGTGATGCAAAGCTAATTTTTTTCCAAATATGTTCAAATGAAGATACAAACTCATCTAAATCTTGGATGGCCTGAGAGGAGTACATTTTCAGCAAACTGTAACTTTTGGGTGAACTATTCCTTTAAAGATAGAAAGCAAGCTGTGGTTTTATTACAAACACAGATTTTGATAAGTAAAACATGAGGCCAAACATACATCTAAAACTAGAACCACTTTAAAGGAAAAACAAGTAGCTCAAAAAGTAGCTCATGTTTAAAGATATGTTTGTTCATCACTCGGTCTCAATGGTAGAAGGTAGACTGTTTAGACTTTGTATCATATCCTTTAAATGACATTTCCTGCTCTTATAATATTTAACCGATAGCATTTGACAAGCTTCAGTCCATGTATGGTGTCACTCAGTCACATATTACACCAGATGAGATGTCTGCACCGCGGCTGAGGCCATGCTAATGCTCTTATAGAAACAAATCACCCATGTTCAGTTTCCACTTCATACTTTATCTTTTGAAAACGAATAGTGGCTAGTCCCTGAGCCCAAACCCTCAAAACCCTTTACTGAACACCCGAGGCAGAGAACAGAAGTGCCTCTGTACTTCTCTGCACACAAACAGACCTCTCTCTTGCTGAAATTACATTTGGCATGGTGAATTCCACAGTGGCCCAGCTACTGTGTAAAGTGATATGAACCAAACAAAAAAATCAATTTTCAGAACCATTGAAGAAGAAGGGAGCGAGACTTGAGGACAGTCTCAGATACAAGGCAGCAGGTCTGTGGGATTAATGGAATTGTTGTCTAACTCCAGAGATGTTATTGTTTGGAAATGGACTTTAATCTTTACCCAGCTTTCATTTAGTCTCTTGAGCTGGATTAAATTCTTCTCATGTCTTTATTTTTAGGGTGTCTGGCTGGCAGCCCAGAATTTGGAAAGGAGAGAGAAATGAGTGAGAGAAAAAGAGAGACAGATGAAGGGATGGTGGAAGGCACAACCATAGACACAGGCACAAACTTCTCCATTGAAACACATTCCTTATTCGGGATTTGTTTTACTTTTGTGTCTTTTGAAATATTTATATTTCATAGCAGGCAGCTATAAAAGTTCAGAGAGATGAAGGAGGACTCACTCCCCAAATAAAACATGAAGACCACAGTAAATGTCCATCCTGAGGAAATCAGTCTAGCATTTCAATACATACTGAATTATATGAGAGCAATCTTGAGTTGAAATACACACTTAATAGACACACACACACACACACATACACACACATACACACTGTCAAGCAGAATGGCACTACTTGGAGATGTATGCCTGTAAATGTGTTTAGTCTTCTTAACTCCCTAAAGCCATTTCCAGACTTTTTGGCACTGTTTGCCAAAAAATTCTCAGTCTAACTACCATCAGCTATTCTAGTCATGCAAAAAATGCACCATTCAGACAACTCCTGCTAAACAGACTTTGGCGAAAACTTTCTTTCACTAGAAAAAATAAAATAATAATTCTAGATAGATAGATAGATTCTCTGCATATGAATATGAATCTGAAATTAATCTACTTTATAGTTGCCGAAAATTGGATCAGGATTGAGTAGTATGTCTTCACTGTCAGCAATGAATTTGCAGGCACCAATTACACAGAAATGTACCTCACAAAACTAATTCCGGACTGGCTTCTGATAATCTGATGGTCTAATGGTAAACAGAGAGAGCTTTGGTGATAATTAAGCTTACATTCAATTACAGTGTTATTTTCTTGCTAGGAATTAAATCAAAAGATGAAAAAGTTGGCCACAAGCATACATTTGCACACCAACAGAACACCACCTGCGATTTTTAAATGACTTTTTTATTTTTTAGCTCAACTTGTCACGTAATCGAACGCAAATCATACACAGCGAACGTCACATATGCTGCTTTTGAAAATCAATCATATGAAGATCTCAATAGACAGGACATGCATACATCTAGTACGATTCAAGGGCAAACCCTAAAAATTTGTCGCTATAGTCTTAAATACTCACAGCACCTTATCGCCGTATGCATCGGCAGTAGCAAGTACTTGCTTGCAGCAGCAGAAGCAGTAATCTACAACTACAGCAATAACCAACAGAAGCAGAGTAGCAGATATATTCCACCAAGACCAAATACATTACCATCGTCATATCCATCACCATGCGAAAATCTTCTGAGAGTTGTCATGATTGAACTAGCCCTTTAACTGAACAATAAGCAACATTTTTAACATTTTAGGAGCAGATGGGAATGATTTGGGTTGCTTGTTTTTTTTTCTTCCATTTTTAAACAAACATGCAAACTTAACAGAAATCAGCCATTTCCTTTGACAGACAGGAAGTGTCATGAATGTGTGGGTGTTATTTATTGCTCACTCACCAGGTACATTCTGAAATGAGAAATCAAACATTACGAGCATTACTGTGAGGAAACACAGTGCTCTGTGAAACAGTGCCCCATGCACACCTTACCTGTAAAAAACTACAAGCCCACCAGTGTTTAACTGTGTGTGCCAGGCCAGAAATGAGGTCAGGTGTGGTTTTGATTCACGATGAGAGCAGGTAGTGAGAGGAATGAGCATGAACTGTGTGAACAAGTCCTGTTTGGCTGATCTGGACTGGGTGGTGTTCAGGTCTTGGGTTCAGTTCTGGTAAAAAGCTCAGAAACTCAATCCACGGATGGAGTTGGGACGATGGCAAACGAACCAACTCTTTATTGCCCTCATTCTGACATGCTGCCAAAACCAACCATTTTCAGGTAGTAATAGTCTTACAGTTATTATACTGAAGTTGGCAAGGCTGATCTTGCCCCAAAAACCTAAAGCTAATTTCATTTTCCAAAAGCACCCCCCCAACACCTCATTTAAAAAGGGAAGTCATAATCGCGCTGAGATTGAATTGAAAGTGTCATTTATTTGATTAGTTCAAAGTGAGCAAGCCTGCCAATGTATTCACAGCCACTGAATAAAATTACTGATTTCAGCAAACCGTGCTCCACAATGGAGTTTTTCAGCCCTCATTACTGCAGAACCCGAAGCACAGTTTTACTGCTCAATATTGTTTGCTTGCCAAGATTAAAATTACTCTCAGAGAGCCGAAATGGAGCATTTGTTTTTGAAATGATGGAAATAATAGTAATAATTTATAATAAATCTTTATTATATATAAATTTATTGCAAAATTTGAATAGAAATTATTATAATGATATCGATAATCTAAATATAAGTGTCACCAACACTTGCAAACCCCTTGTTTAATCTATCTATCTATCTATCTATCTTCTATCTATCTATCTATCTATCTATCTATCTATCTATCTATCTATCTATCTATGTTATGCACAAAATTCTATAATTAATTCAAAAGTAGAGTAGAGACCTGCAGTATCACAGGACCCATGGCAGCAAAGTATGGCGCGGGGCAACACTTGATTGGGGCACGGGCGCTCGTGGGTCGAGACTCGTTTATATGCGGGATGCCAAAAGTGATAGATCTGTAAAGTAATATATTGTGAGTTAAATTATGCACTCCACTGTGCTTTGCATCATTATTTAATTTTCTTTCTCTAAAAGTAGCACAATACATCAAGTCATTCATTTCTTGATTAAATTTATGTATGCTGCAAACAAAAATTGTTTATGAAAACTGAAATATTTTATTTTAATGCTGAATTTGTTTTGCTTATAGTAAAAGATGTGTGTACTCCTGCTTTGGAAACACTGCTTTGTGTGATGCAGTGTGCACTTGACATCCACACGCACTAAAATAAAAGCATCTGTGATCACTTCATTAGGCATATATGGTATTTGCAGACACTGTATCACCAAAGCAACTTGCATATGAATCCCTATATTGAATTCTGGTGCCAGACATATTCTTTTCCTTGTTTCATAATGTGTAGGTACACGTTTTAAAAAAAGTCAGAGAAATAAACCGACATTTCAGAGCTCAACTCAAGGGGTTAATCCTCACCGTTGAGCTAAACCTTTTCCCCATCAGCTCTCTCCAAAGAGACATCCGTCTATTTCATTAATACCCCTCATCATGTTCAGACCAGATGTTAAAGAAAAACCAGTCTCTCTCTCTTTCTCTGCTGTGGTGAGGTATGGAAAGTATTTGCTTGGTTCCTCTGAGGGCTCTGCAGCTGGAACACACAGGGAGGAAGCAAGATAGAGAGATAGCACATAAACGCTGGAGAGATGGAGCTCAGGAAAGATGTGTGAAAACTGGACTACATGTCCTCGCTGTAATGAGCCATTAGATAATGGACTGGATGGCAAACATACAAAACCAAACAAAGGGTCTTGTCTCAGAAGACGCTGTTCTGGCTCATGATTGACAGGATCATAGAGCTAGAATATTAGTCCAGGTTTACATTCATTTATGACAGTACACATAGAAGAATAGTCTCAATAAACTACCAGTTCAATAGTTTTCATTCTGAATACTGAATACTTTCATTCTGAATACTGAATACTAAGTCTTTTTTTAAGTGATATTACATGGATAGTCCACATAAAAACTAATATATTTGTCTTTATATACTTTATTCATCCTTCAAATTATCTTCTTTTGTACTTATCAGACGAAAAACAGGTTTGTAATACACTGAGAGTGAGTAAACAAATGACAGAATTAAAACCTTTTTGGGTGGACTAACTTTTTAACATCATACTTATAGTTGCAAATAAATTCATTAATAAATTCAGCCAAATGTTGATCTGTTTCTGTGTGGATTAATAGCACTGGAAAAAATCACTTCCAACCAATGCGCAGTACTACTCAGTATAAGCCAAGTATAGTATACTGAATTATATATTTAAGTATATCGCTGATAAGTACATAAAAATAGACTAAAGTATGCTCTCGTTTTAGTTAAAAAGAAGCCATCTATTAGCACAGTTGAATAAATTGAATAAAACATCAGTTTTAGGAACTGATGATGAATATCAAATTGATTAAGGCATATAATGGATGTATTTAAATCTCTTATTGAAAAAAAAAACTCTTGAGAAACCTTTTGATTCCCATTTGAGCGTTAACATGCACTACCAAAGATAATGAGTGGGCATTGACAGGTTAAAAGTAAGGTTCCTTTGGCTCAGTCAAAGACTCCATACAGGTGAAGTGGTCCATAGCTCCAGGTGTTGACACTTTAAACCCTATGTTGTAATGGGACACAGACCGCAACCATTTTTGTGCCACTTCTCTTTTTGAAAGGTGAATGAAAGTGTATACTGTATGTGAATTCATACAATTCATCAAGGTGGCCCACAATTCAAAACACATAATGAGTCTTTCAGCACAAATAAAGGCAAAGATAAGAACATCTTACAGCACTGTTGGGACACTAAAGCATGTGGACTCCCATGAGCAGCCCACATGTGTCTGGGAGATCCAGGTCTAAGCTCAGACAGATCGACGCTGTTGCTGTTCAAGCCATCCTGTCATCATGGTGGCTTAAATATAGAAATCTTTCTCTCTGCTTGTTCTTGGTTTTGTTCCAATACACAGATTTAGCAAAAGACTCCATGTTGTCTTTTCCTGTTATACATGTTTCAGGATGAGGTAGAGTAATACTCCAGCATTCCTTATATTCAGATATCCAATCATTTTGCTTTAGTTTGTAACATTGCCATAATTGGTAATACAGATTTACTTAGGGTACGTAGCTTTGCAAACATTGGAATTTGCACATTTTTCCAAACTCTACTTTCACAGTCTTCTCAAAAATTGACTGTTGGGAAATATGAAAGCCCATATAATTTGAGTTTTTTATTTATTTATTTTTTGGTCGGGAGTAACAATGGGATATTTCAGCACATATATGTTTCTTTAATCTAGACCAGACAGACAGACAATTGACTGTTTCTGTTTTAAAAGGAGCAAGAAGAGAGTGAGAGTGCAGGAGAGAGACACAAGACAAATTTAGAGTCATAGCAGATGGGGTTTTGCAAACCTTGACATTCTTCTGTTGATCTGCGTGTTCTGTTAAACTCATGTCAGAGGAGGCGTGGGAGCTTCTAATACATCTGAAAAATGGCTTTTTGCTGAAAATGTATCCACTCTCAGGTCATCCAAGGTCATCCATGGTCATGCAAGATGTCGATGAGTTTGTTTGATGTGACGGAATAGAAATTTGGCATTACATCACTTACTCAATGGATCCTCTGCAGTGAATGGGTGCCGTCAGAACGAAAGTCCAAACTGTGATAAAAACATCACAATAATTAATAAGTATTCCAAAAACATAGCAGGGAATGCGCTGTTCCCTGATCTGCCTAAATGCGTTTATGTTCGTGCGAATGATTCGTGATCCAGCTTCATCTACAGAAGAAGTGGGTATAAGGGTTTTTCGCTAATCGATTTTCTGAATATGTGCTAATTAGCAAGTTTTGCAGCTGAAGTTTACAGTCTGCTCTTCACCCTATGGAAGAAAGGGGCGGGATGAGCAGAGCTCATTAGCATTTACAGCAACATGGACTAAAGCCCGAATTTGATGGTAATTATTTCTCATATGGACGTCTGTAAAAATAAATTTAGATATGTATGCAAATTACACTGAAGTACAATGTTACCTTATGGTGTTCGGGACTGCTCAAAAAGGGTTTAAACACTGAATTTTGAATCGATTTCTTCTCGTAAACTCAGAGATGTGGATTTTGGACGGCAAATTTAATTACCACACGACCTTGGTGTTTGTACAAAAACAGTAGGTAACTCAGCTGGGATGGCATAAAAATCACCAACTACCCAAAGTAAATGGTGAAAATCACTTACGTCCCCCGCGAAACAATTACCATCTGAATAGGGCTTTACACTAACATAAAAAAAAATGGGGCTGATTTTGACAGGGTAAAAAGGCTGTTTTTTTTACACTACCACTGACAATTTTTAACCAGAGTATGTTATAGACTTTTCATTAAGACCCTAAAGAATCCTATCAAATTGTGGAAAATGGGGATCCAATCGCCCCTTTAAATTCTTGTATTAAACTTTACTTCACGATTTCATTTATTATTTTTCACTTTGAGGCAGAATCATGTGCCCAAGAAATTGGGATCAGATTTTATTTGAAAATGATCCTATAAGAGACAGATTATCTTAGATCAGCATTAAGCACTCTCACAAAGACATTTTGTACAGTATGTACAGTACAAGCCCCGCTCATAAAGTACCTACAGTAATAGTAAATGAAAGATCTGGAATCTGACCAAGTTCCCACTGTGCGGTTTGCAGCCACTCGCCCCAAACTTTCTCTTAAAGATCGAGGCTGTTAAAAAAACACACCATTAAACTCCACAGTGAGCGGAGCGAATGTAAAGAGAGAGCCAAATGGCTCACGGGGGCTTCCTTACACGGGCCTACTGAAGCAGCCCAACTGTTTATTTGCAGCTTTCAGAGCTCTGGATATCTGATCTGAGATCAGACTGATAGGGGGTCAGGAGTTTGAACAGCTAATCAGGGTCAGAGGATCCTGTTCCTCCCTCTGTGATTTGAAGACCTGAATTATACGCAGATGGCAAAACACTGGGGAAAAAGGCAAAGAGAACCTGAAAAACAGAAAAGCAAACAAAGCAGGGGACAAAAGAAATGGACAATACATGACAATATATGCAAGCTACTGAGGGCAAGGAAACAAGCTGCTGCATCAGTAGAAATGCGTATATTCCCATGCATGGGATGACCGTAAACAAGACATCCACCCAAACAAACAGATCTACTGCCAAGACATATCTATAGCTGCTGCTCAGAAGAGCCATTAAAAACCACATTTTACTATATGTGTGTGTGTGACTTGGCCCTTTTTTACAAAATGGCTTAATGCACTATATGCTATGTGTATATGGTCGACTGACCACATTACATAACATGTAGTGTCTTACAGTATGTGTATCTGGTCTGGCAAAGCCCACGTTTTATGCAATCTAAGCAATGTGTTGTCACACTCTTAGGTTATTAAGCTAATGATCTAATCAAGCTATGTGTGCATAAGCCAATATGGCTCAAGCTTATCTAGTTAGCTATACACACTATGTCTGTAGTTAAGAATCAAAATATAATATTGCAAGCTGATGGTGAAAAAACCAAGCAACCACTTGCCAGGGCAACATTAAGCATAGCTTATGGGCCCCATTTGTAAAATAAATTATATATTTATTTCATAATGCATGGGGCATGTACTCACTCTTGCATAACACACACTGTAACACATAACACATGTTATGTTGTGATAAGTTTTTTTTTTTTGTAAAATTATCACTTGCTGAATACAAGTATTAATTAAAAAAACATAGTGACTCAAACTTTTGAACAGCAGTGCGTAAAAAAAAGAAATGTTCTAAAAAGCATAAAATTATTATTTTAATTGAAATTGTGTTCTTTTAATTTCATGGTTCTGTTGTTTAGCAAAAAAAAAAGGTGTGGTGCCATTTAGAATCCAGTGCCAGTATGAACTTTGTATTTGAATTCCATTGTGAGTGTAGAGTTGTGTGGTACACAGAATCATCGTTATGCTCTATTCTGTCGGTGAAAAGCAGCCACCTCATTGCCATTTAGAAACTAATTTCACCATACAGCCATTTCTTTAAACAGCTGTCACAACTGTCATTGGCTCTGTTGAAATAGAACACACATGACAAAAACTACATAGATTGAGTCAGACCAACTGAGAGACATTTGAAATAACACAAAAACTTATTTGGAGACTGGATAAACTTCATGTGTTATTGTTGATAATGGGTCATGTGTCAGTTGGTGTATTTGGCTTTAAAATAGCTTCTGGCAGCTCTAGGTTAGCAGGTTTGAGTATGTTGCCTGCAAAAGACATTGTACTGTAAGACCTTGGGAAATAATTGTGATGAAATGCATAGAATAAGGTTTTGACATGAAATGAGCTTATATCTAAGCAATATCACGCAAGCAAAAGTGCTGTTGTTCTGAACTTCACAGCTGTGATTCATTCAGCCACATTGATTTTATACAACAGTTCAATAAACAAAGATAATAGTAATTTATTGTAGACAAATACAAGTAAAAGCAAATTTACTGTTGTGTCTCAGAGAAGCGTGCAGCTGTGTTTTGTTCCTCAATTAATGCTTTTTTGTGCAAATCAGTTGAGTGAATGATTCAATGACTCTTCAACGAAGACACTCAGTTGTTTTGTTCATTGGTGAACTGATGTTTTTAATACATGCATATCAGTCTCGCTATTTGACAAGTGGAATTCGACAATCATTGTATACTTTAGACCAAGTATGATTTGGAGCAAAAAAGTATCAAACTGCACTGATTAGTTCTACCTTTTCCTATTAATCTTTAGAAAATCCCATTCTTTGTTGGAAATGAAGCAGTAAGGGTATATTTATAGAATTTGGAGATCCATTCATTCCTTTTATTAATATTAGAATTTTTGGTTCCATATTTTCCATCTCCAGTCAAGAAGATTGGCTGTATAATTTGGGAAAGCCCTTATATAGCAGCCAACTATGTCCACTAACTAACTGACAGGGTCACACAGTGCTTCTCTTGCTTTCTCTGTATAACAGGAACTCCAGTTTCAGCCTTCTGGAATGTCCTGTCTCTCTCCTCTATTTTTCCTTTCTTTTTGTCTTCCTCTCTGGATTGGAGCCGTCTGTGGGAGGAAGAGGTGCATGCTGGGAGAGTCATGTGCCATATGTAAACATTGAAGGGGCTGTTTATACGTTCCACACATGGGCTATAGAGCCTTGTCTGATCCTCAAAGGCTTCTGGGTCTTCTGCTGCCCCCGACTTAGGCAACTCATCTTTTAACACTGGTGTCCAAGGAAAACAGGAGAGCAGCAGCCAAGCAAAGCCAGGAAGACTGCACCTCAGAGCTATTTTCCACATCCACTGTGTAGCCAGACCAAATACTGTACAGAGGGAATGAGTCCTGTCATCCAAAGGAATGATTTGTGGACTAAGGCAGGCAAAGCGGACTAGAGTCAGACTGGCGAAAAGAACCAATCTGCATGCTGTCATTGCTCTTTCTAGATCGGTTTGCTCTCCCAGCAAGGGGTTGTGCTATTAGGCACGGAGAAACACCTGAAAGCCTCTACTTAAACAGTGGTTCTCAGTGGGTGGTTTGTAACCCAAAACAATGCAAACTGCGAAATGCAAATAACCATATATACTAAATAAATTGTGATTTCTTTGGTTACACTTTATTTCGATAGTTTAGAAACTTTAGACATTCTAATAACTATCATTAAGTTGCAAATACAACTATTTACAGTTTGGTTCCTGATGTACATTCTATGTACTTATTAATGTTATTAAAAAAAACTAGGTACTGAACCTATCCCTAAACCTAACCCTACCCCATTTAGTTACCTTATATTACCAGTACTTTCTTAGGTAAATGCACTTTAAGTACACTGCATGTACATGTAAGTGCACATACTGTAAAATAAAGTGCAACCACTAACTATTTTTGAAAAAAGAATATTAGGTTGTGCTTAGTAGAATAAGTTGACATGCATACTTGCACAGTTACTTATAGTCAGTAGAATGTGTGTTAGTAAATAAAGGGTAAGCAAATATTAAACAGACAGTCTAAAACTCTAATAACTCTAATATAGATGCAAAGTTACTTATAGTAAAATGCCTAACACGGATAGATATAAAAAATTACGTGCTACCTACAAGGCTATTTAGCTCATGTTTAATCCTATGCATTTCATGGTAGTATTAATACATTTCAGTGTTTGATTTTTAGGAGATTTTAATGAGAGACAGACAGTCTCATTGTCAAATGCAACTACTACTACTACTACCAATAATAATAATAATATACAGTAATACCAATAAATAAATAATTTGTTTTAATAAATAAGTGTAAAAGACAAAATAAAGTCACATTGTTATTGATATAAAATCAAATTATAAGATTCAAAGTTACAATTGTAATATAGATTGTAGTATTAAGAAATAAAGATAATTATAAGAACTAATTAATATGTCTGCAGTTGTAAAATACAGTAGAAGTTACTTGGAATGAAGTTGCAGTTGTGTCAAATCAAGTCCAAATTGTGCAATAAACTTGCAATTGCAAAAAAAAAAATCTCAGTTACAAGAAATAAAGTCATACTTGTAAGAAATTTGCAACTGCGAGAACTAAAGTCACAACTGTGAGCAACGTAGCTGCAACTTATGACATAAAGTTTTGAGATGTAAAGTGCAATTGTAATACATAATTGTGAAAAGAAACAACTCCAAAGACAATTGTTTACTCTTTTACATTAAAAACCTTTGGCACTGTGTAGGGTTGCCACTTAAAATCATTTAAAATCTAGATCCTAAAGCAAAACCATTTGACAAGCACTGCAAGACATCCAACCTCTCAGATTTGAAAATCATATTCTGATGTATGTATATGTAATTTCTCTATTATATAAGCTTCAACATTTAAAGGTCAGATTCAACCTATCCAAAAGCTCAGTTACAGTAAACACATCTGCAGCTAATTTTGTGGAGTGCACAATTGTTGACAGACATCAACAACAGTTGACTCCGGTCCTTCATCAGCAGTTATAACACCAGTTAAAACCTGACTGAGATATGAACCAACAATCATCTGACTGCCACTTTACCAAGCTAACCGCTAGTGTAGAGCCCTTCAGCAGCCACTCACTCAAACCCTCACGGCCTCTGAGACACTCCATTAACCTCAGATATTCATCTCTCACGCTCCCTGATGATTGTCTGTCTGTTAAATGGATGTTGACTGAGTCATACTAAGACCTGCTCGTCTGTTCAGCGTAGCATAACCTATACCACACATCCCAGTTTATCCACTCAGGGTTCAACACCCACTATCCCCTTTCAAAGAGAATCAGACCAGACCACAAGCTGCCCCCCACCCAGACCCAGCTGCCTCAGAGGAGTAACCAAATACCCCGCAGGCTCTCTGGATTAATGCCTCCAGTGGGACAGTGTCTACAGAACCGCTCCCATAGAGTAATGCAACTGCCCATGGGAGATTATACTTTTTAATTAATAGAGCACAACCATGCAAATAGTTAATGGTTCATTGAAATTAGTGGAGTTAAAATGTCAAAGGCAAAGAAGATGGTACTTGACTTCAGGAAGCTACAGTGAACATTCACACTGAGCACACATTTTCATCTCAAATTTTTTAAGATCTCTATGAAACCCTTCACACCAAATAAGATCATATTTAATATTAAGTGAGTCTGTTCTGCCCAATGTGTTGAATGTGCTATTAAAAGCAATCTATGCCAAAAATTGAATCTAGAAATTTGTGTAATTTTTACTGTGAATAGGCTTTAATTTGAATATATATGGACCTAACTGTGTATATATACACACACACTCACACACTGTTAGGTGCGTATATATTTGGACACTTACACAATTATCGTAATTTTGGCTCTGTATGCCACCAGAATAGAATTAAAATGAACAGTCAAGATGAAAGTCCAGACTTAAAGCTTTAATTCAAGTGGTTGAACAAAAATCTAACATAAAATGCTTAGGAAATAAAACCATTTTTATACAGCACCCCAGCCCATCGTCATCAAATTTTTGTATGAAGCTCAGTCCAATCAATTTTGCTCCATTTGACTGAATCTGGGGAGAGAGCATGTCCCTTTACACTTCAGAATATTCCGGGTGCTTATGTCCTCTGTCACATCATCACTAAACACCAGTAACCCAGTGCCACTGGAAGCCATGCTCATGCCATCACATATTTCACAGATGATCTTGTATGCTTTGGATCATGAACTGTTCCAAGCCTTTTCCATACTTTTTTCTTCCCATCATTCTGGTACTGGTTTATCTTAATTTCAGCTGTCCAAAGAATCCTTTTGCATAAGTGATCTGGCTTTTTTAGTTGTTTTTGACAAAGTCTGCTCAGACCTTGTGATGAACCCTCTGTATTTGCTCTGGTGAAGTCTTCTCTTGTTTGTAGACTTTGACCGTGACATGTTTTACCTCCTGGAGAGTGTTCTTCTCTTGGTTGGATATTGTGAAAGGGTTTTTTCTTTACCATGAAGAAGATTCTCCGATCATCCACCACTGTTGTCCTCCCTGGATGTCCTTTGTATTTAGCTAAGCTCACGAGTGCATGATGTGGGTTCATAGCAACAGCTTCCAAATGCAAATCAACTCCAGACCAATTACCTGCTTAATTGATGTAGAAATAGTGAAGAATAGCCCACATCTGTCCATGAAATGGCTTTTGAGTCAACTGTTCAATTACTATTAAAGAGCTTTAACCTTTCCTCAAATTGACCTATCGGTAAGCCCCTCCCCTCAAACGCAGACTATTAGCCAATGGCAGTTGAGTATCAGTTGCACAGGGAGAGGAACTCGGACATCTGTAGGTTTCAGCACCATAGAGAAACAGTGAAATATCATAAGCTTGCATTGTTTTTATGGGATTTATGCTTCAAAAATGGAAAAACAATGTGCCTGGGGTACTTGTAACTGTGATTCAATGTAATTTATTTTATTATATTTCCTAAACCCAAACAAAACAAAGCAAAATGTCCCATAAACAGCGTTGATCCAGGATGTTGTAATCTGCGATCGTGACGAACGTAAAATGAGACTTCTCCGGCTTGCATTGTGATCTGTAAACCCTTGCTTCCAAATTAATAAAATATTTTATTAGATATTTCAATTCTGTGTAGAAGTTGAGTGACTTTAGAGCATAAGAAGAGGCAGAGGAAATGGCCTGTTGCTGGATAAAAATAAATAAATAAATTAAACATATAGCAAGTCTACAAAATCAAGATATCATGTTGAATCTCAAATACAAAAATATATAAAATGAAATCATGAAATAATTATTCAAAACTTTCAATTTTTTTTACAGTGCATCTTGGAGAGTTCCCTACTCTAAAGAAGTTGACATGGCAGTCAAGAACTCATCACCTACAAACCATACAATCTGCTAATCGTCATGAACAGTTTATTATCACTTATAAGTACACGAGCTAGAATTTCATCAGGAAGTTAGGTTCATTTCCTCTTAATTTGATGGAGGCCGCAAACCCGCAGGTCTGCATGGAAACGGTTTTATAAAAAGAGGCTTGTTTTAGCTTTCCCCTTTTTGACTGACAGCTTGCCACAAACCCTTGCTTCTCACATTTATCAAACTCCTGCTGTAGCTCTCCGAAGTCCGAACAACTTCCCTAAAACAAGCTCTGAGCAGCTGGGACAAAACCCATGAAGAGGGATATAGCCAATAGAAAATAAACACTGTACATTTTTCCTGCCTGTTTGTGTGTATGCACGCTTCTGTTGGAGGGAGCATTCAAACAGAACAGTCAGAGCTTTGTGATAAGACTTTTTTTTTTTTTCGGCGGTATGTGAAATAGAGGATAAATTATTCCCATTTTCCAGTGTGATAGAGTTTTACGAAAAAAAGATGTGTGGGTGCATAGTCCAAAAACTTTACACCAATCCATGATTTTCATAAATCATCTGAGAAAAATAAAATAAGCAAAGCTGAACAAAATGGTGAATATTTCGCAGGCTTATGCTACAGAATAGTTGGCCTTAAACTCAATACCTGCCAGAAAACCTGAAGCCAGGAGGCAAATTCATTCACAAATTCATTGCCTGCCTGCCTGCCTGCCTGCCTGGATGGATGGATGGATGGATGGATGGATGGATGGATGGATGGATGGATGGATAGATAGATAGATAGATAGATAGATAGATAGATAGATAGATAGATAGATAGATAGATAGATAGATAGATAGATAGATAGACAGAACTACAACTACTACTTAAAGGTTACACACTGCTGAAAAACATATAAGTTAAGCCAAATCAAAAGTGGAACATGTAAAATTATAAATGTGTCAAGAGTTTTATGATGAGTCCATGCATGCTCGGACATATATTCTCTCTCTCATTCACACCGTGGCATGCGCACAAATCTGTCTCGCTCTCTAAATATTTTCTAATGCCACTAAGGAATCCTGTAGGGAGTAATTGAGTCGGTGCTGTGATGGTGTGCAGTGAGCCTGCTACTGTTGATCCAACACCTGATACTCAAAACCCAACTGAGTAGGAGTCTGCAAAGCAAATAGAGCTTTCTCTCTCGGTCTCTTTCACTCTCTTTTAAGGGTCCGCTGTCAGTCTGATTGTATATACACTGTCTGTTCTGTGACACATTTGTTGTAATTTGTGAGAACAGAATAATTTTATTAGTGTAGCAGGACTGATGGTGGGCCAAACCAATGTTTTAAACGGGAAAATAGACAAATGGTGTTGTATAGTAACAATGTCATTTTTACAATCAAACATAGTTTTAGTTCGAACTAGCATGTCATTAGCTGTTAGCATTGGTTACACTGTGAGATCTTATAAGTCTCTACACTAACATAAACTATGTGAAATTAATGGGCCTTTCACAACGCCAGAGTTATATTCATTACATTTGCTCCTTATTTACTGTCTATAGCCATATTTATTACAATCAGCAAAGTTTTTTTTTTTTTTTTTTTACTAGCATGTCTCTACATGTGTGGATTTGTGCATGTTATTAGAATTGTTTCAAATTTTAAATAGTCAGCAAGACAAAAAAATAGTAATAATAAATAAATAAATAATACACATTTTAATTTCATTATAAATAAGTGTATTAAATGAAGTGTATATATTATTTCTTCCATAGTTTTTTTTTTATTATTTCTTTTAAAATGGATTCTAAAATGTCCCTTTTTCACGAGGGTGCACACTTTCTGTGCACTACGGGGTGGTGAATTCAGGTAAAATGACATTGATTGTCATCTCAATGTCAAAAGTGGCCCAATTCACCTGAATTAGCTATAATTCATGTCAGCTCCTTTCATTCAGCTGTGTTTTTCTTCTTTTAGAGGGTAGAGAGCAGCAGCTGTATACGGGTAGAGACTGCTGATTGTACTGGAGCTCTGAGGTCGAGAGGTCCACTTTTTTAAAACATCACTTCTAAAGCTTGCCACAGGCACACAGTTTAACCAACACGGCTCTGTTTGTGCTGTCTTTATTTGTGTATGTGAAGGACTGTTTGGACAGGTGAGTGAGACCTGCTTCTGGCCATAGTTTCGCTGAGTCAGAGGACCTCCGGTCAAATTAACGTGACCACAACCTTTTTATATCACCTCAGGTTAAGCGTTTATAGCTGGGACTTCATCTGATAGAGAGCGAATGAAAGCGGAGCAGAGCAGAGGTGAGGAATGTGTGTGAGCCTTTGACACAATTCACATAAAACCTGAGTTAGATGAACGTTAAATCAGCCGAATTTGATACTTCTCCTATTTATTATATGTTATGTGATGCTTTACAGATGGCATTTTTAATTTACAGTAAGAAAAATGCATATTCATCTTGATATTTGTGAAAGACTACAATTAACAGTGTTATTAAATGAATATTATTTTATATATAAGAATAGAGCCAATTAACACAAACAGTTACATACCAATAACCGAAATAATGCCATATTTTCATCCCAAATGACATTGTTTTTAAGTCTACAAGTACATTTTGGACTGTGTTACATTACAATCATTTAACAGTACGGCTTTATATATCGGTGGCCAATACGCAACAATAATCTCTGTTTTGGAAATAAAAGTCCCTTAATTAAAAGCACTCGCTGTAAGCGTTTTAATACAGTTACTTTACTGGAGTTTGTTTTATGAGCTTCCCACGATAAAGTCCTTGAACTCTGCTTCGGAAAACTGTCAGAGCTAGACATAGAAGCAGGCCTAAAGTTTAATGAGAACAAGTAAAATTATCCGAGGGCAGGTTATCAGAAAAGCTCTTCATTGTAAACACCGGCCACGAGGAGTGCAACTGAGTACATTTACAGCTGCTGCGCTTTATGAGTCTACTGCAGCTTGGGAACAGAGTCAAATCTAAGCACACTGGTTACTGTTATTCAAAGCTAATGGTCTGCGGGACGCCTTACACTGTGAGTGAGTGAGTCCTTGTGAGGGGTACGAGAGTGAAAAATAAGAGCCAATGTAATATGTCAGCATTAAAGCAGGCATGTTTAAAAACTATGATAAAGCTTGTTAAATGAGTTTACGCTCAGAATCATAACATATGACATAGACACAGACTCCCCCAAACCACTGTCAGTCACACTGCTGGCATCAATCTTTACACATATAATGGCTTCATTTACTTCCATACTGCAGCAACTTAGTTTTTTATGCAGATGGTTGATATATTTAAACAGTTTGTATTCATTAACTGACAGAGGACAACAAACATACCCTGTGAAAAAGAAATCGTGCTTACGTAGTTGTGCACTTGCAGTGTGCTTCAATTCTTGAAAGTATATTTTTAAAAATTGCATCCGCAGACAAAATAATATTAATTAAATAAAAGGCCATGCAAGCAAAAAGAGATGTGATTATGTTTCTTAAAACAAAAAGTGCACTTAAAAAGTGTACATAATTATTTTTCTTAACTATAAGAAGTTCACTTTGTCATTAACTTTGTATTTACATGAAAATGCATTTCAGATCTTTTGTCATGCTTTAAAGAAGTATGCTTATTTAGATGTGATGGCTAGCATATTAAAGCACATGTACTGTAAAGTACTTTATTATAATACTTTGCAAATCATTACAAATGTTCAATTACATATACATCTAATAAATTCATGACAAAGAAGTTTCAATAGAAATTACATTAAAGTTTATTTTAGTTCATCATGAATGCCTGTCAATATATTCTGCACTACAGTAATATTTCATAATTACAAAATTCCATATAAATATACTTTTTATGATATAAGCAAGATAAAAAGAAATTACTTTTACATTTAGTCGTTTAGCAGATGCTATTATCCATAGCAACTTACAAATTATGACAATAGAAGCAATCAAAACCAACAAAAGAGCAATCATATGCAAGTGCTATGACAAGCTGTAATCCTAACACAGTACATGTGGCGATGTGTGTGTGTGTGTGTGTGTGCGTGCGTGCGTGCGTGCGTGTGTGTGTGCGTGTATGTGTGTGTGTGTGTGTGTGCTTGTGACAAAAGAAAACAAGCAGATAGAATAGCAAAAGAATAGAGATGGCTAGTTTTAGAGGACCTTTTTTCCCCTGTGTTAAACTACCCACTAGAAATACATATACAAATTAGAGTATATAGGTGGTTTATAGTCCCCTTTAAGCATAATTATGTGCTAAAACATAGTGTACTGTCATAAATATTTTTATACAAAATTATTTTTAAATATTAACTGTTGCAGAATCCGATATATTGAATTGTTTAAAAAAATAGTATTTGCTTCATCTTGAATTTATGGCAGATTATCCAAGTCAGTTACTAAAAATATATTTCTTTCAGTTTGAAATTCTGTATGTTCTGAGCATCTGATCATCTCTCTCACTTTCTCTTTAACAGTGGTGATGCCAGTTTGGCTGTTCCTCTGTGTTTGTACAGGTGTTGTAGTAATGTGGTCTCAGTGCATGGTGAGTGTGTGTATTTGACAGAAGGCATGAGAATGAATGCAAAGCAACCCACTTCTTTAGCCTGGCAAGAAGGTCAATTGGACCAACGCACACACACGCACGCACGCACGCACACACACGCACACACACACACACACGCACACACACTCACACGCACACACACATACACACACACACGCACACAATTATACTAGTCATAACTGCTTATAGCTGGATGCCAGACATCAGAAACTAAACAATTCTTCTCTTTGACTTTCAAAAGTCTTTTGAAAAGCAAGAAATGTTCACTGTGAGGAGAATATTGGTGGGTAAAACTATTTTATTTTATTTTTTAAGAATTTATTATACATAATCATTTCTTACTATATAATTATGCTTACAGTGACCTAGAAATTGTTCAGAATCAGAATATTTATTTTATTTCACAACATTTTACATTTTTAGTTTTAAATTGGATAGTAAATCCCAGACTTTCTGACTTTTGATCCTCACTGTATATCTTCTTGCAAAAGGAAAGTAAGTTATGACTTTTTTCCCATCCTCTGGACTAGAGGACGCAGGATTGAGGAAATGACGCTGAGTCTTTCTGTCTGAATGGCTCAGGCACAAAAGCAAGAAAATTTACAGTTACTGCCTGTCGGTTTCACTATTTGTACAGTATTGGGAGACATTTATACACCCAGCAGTTGGCATTAGCGCTGTGTGTGAGTATTTAAGGGAGTGATGTGTGAATTCAGTCAGTTCTGTACCCAACCAAAAAACCCTTTTCCAAGTCTTGTATGGCAAGACTTCAGAGAAAGGAGATTATTGCTTCCTTTGCCACATTATGATGGAAATATTTGTCAAACAGTGATTTTAATCTGGGTTTCAGGCACAGTTGGCAGAACAGTGAGGCAGCTTTCAGTCCAGCACATCATACAGAGTTTTATAGCTGAGAATTACTTTCAGAGCGGGGCACATGAATGATGGAGGCTGTCAGGAGACCAGAAAGAGTGGGGAGAAAGAGAGAAAGAGAAAAATGAACCCCCGGAGAACTACTGTAGAAAAAATTGCATTTTCATACATTCATTCGAAATAGGTTAGACTCCATAAAGCAGCTGTTTAATGTAAGAAAGGAACAGCCTTAGCAGAAATATAATTACCATTTGAAGCATGATCAAATAATGAATGGATGGGATCAAAGTACTGCATTTAACCTAAAAGAGGGTGTTTCACACTGAAGCAACTGCAAAGTTTGCTTAAAATACAATGCCAAAACAGCTATTTTTCTATAATATGTTACTGGCTATAATAATGCTATATAATATATTATATATAAATATATATAATATTTGGCTATAATAATGTTCCTGCCACTTTTGAGGCTTTCTAAATCAAATTATTTCATTTTCAATGGTATAGAATCCATAAAAATTATTTACCCTTTTAAAAAGTATTCTGCATAATTCTGTCAATATAAAGGAGCAGAAAAGTGGCCCTTCCTCTTCCTTTTCTTCAACAACCACTTCTGCCAAATGCACAAAATGAAGCCCCACCCAACCGGTCTCTGACACAGATCAAGGAATTGAAAGATGAAGGCACAAAGATGAAAGGAACGAGTCAGATTTTCATCATGCATCACACTGAGAAAGTGCAGATCAAAGTGTAAAGTGAGAAAGCCTGAAGTGTACAGACACATACAAATTGAGAGAAGGCTGAATTCCTGCTGTGCATCTGTTTATCAGTGCAGAGATATTGTAGACTGGACCTCTCTAACACACACACTTGGCTTGGCTCAGCAACATTTTAAGAGGAAGCAGGGAATTAGATTCAGCTGTGTGTGTGTGCAGGACTCCACACATAAAACCTCACTGTCACAAGCTTTACAAAGGAAATACACCTTTGAAACACACTCTCACACACTCTTGGAGTAAGATCTGCTTAATAGCGATCTCTGCATTTTGAGACCAATTCCTTTGTTTACTAAGGCTAGTCATAGAAATGCATCCTACATTGATTAAATAATATTAATATTACTTTTTGCATGTTTGACAAAATTACAGCTTTATTGAACATGCCTGAAAATAAAAAATATTCAGTGATTATTTACCATTACACTGTTCTCACTTGGTAACCAAGTAAAGTAAACCTAAATTTTTATAATAACTTTATTAATGGGCGAACTGTTACTTGTGGTGGAAGTAATTCCACAGCAGAGGGTCAAAAACGAACAAAATATTGCCATAATAAATGATAAGAGGGTGTTTATCCCACTCTTTATTTAATCATAATTTTAAACATGTAACAAATGAAATTTTTCTGATGGAATTTTATCATTTAACATTAAAACTCTTGGACATGGTAAATGCAATAAAATCCATATATTAAAGGCATTTAAAAGTAGAAAAAAATTTATCAAATTTAAATAAAATCCAGAGATGGTTTTAACTGACAAACAAACAAACAAACAAACAATAAATTAATGAATGAATGTGTTGTGTTCATTATCACGGAAGTCTATTTTTGCCATGGAAATAACCTTTTTGTGTGTGTGTGTGTGTGTGTGTCCGCTACAAAAAAAAAAAAAAAAACCTGTATGTTCTTTTCCAACCTAAAACAAGTGTCTTCATTCTAGAAGCAGATCCTGAGTTGCTGTACTGTTTCTTTATTCAGGATGTGGGGTATCCTGTCTGAATGCTGGAATGTTGGGCGCCTAACATCAAACCAGAGGAAGTGGGGAGGAGGGGCAGAGGGCAAGAAGAGAAGGAAGAGGTTGAATCAGTGGTAACTGATGGTAAAGAGAAGGAAAGAACACCGGTTTTCCATCAAAACAGAATGTGAGAGGTAATTGTACTTGCCGATGGAAACAGACAGACGGCACATATGCACCCAGAGATGTGAGCTGAAATGAAAATTTACCTCATGAATAACAAAACAGAACCACTGCTTTACAGGAAGCATTTCTGGAGCAAATTCTGCACCTGCACTTAATTTACATTGGTTATGAATTATTATTTCCCATGTATCACCTGCAAGAATTTAAAATATTGTTACTCATCACAGAAGCCCTGATTTCATATATATATATATATATATATATATATATATATATATATATATATATATATATATATATATATATATATATATATATATTCCACATTTTTAAGATGCCGTGACAAGTCATTTCACTTTTAAATAATTTCCCAGGACCTTTGTCAGTCTGTCAGTTGATAGGGATTTTTCAGTGATTCTATCTTTAAGTTATATCATTATTCCAGTAGGAAAAGTGTCAGTTTGAGTCACTGAATCATTCAGTTAACCAATTCATTCAAAAATGTACAATGCAGCAAGGCTCACAAGACACTACCTAATGAAAAGCTTTGGGAATGCCTTTGTGTGACCACGCTCTGACCCTCTCGCAGTGCCACAAATGTTGTGCATTGAAACTCCAGATGAGAAAGCCTTGGAAGCTGCCATACCTCTAGTGGAATGAGCCCTGAAAGGGAGGAGGACAGAATGCCTGAAGAATAATTGGCCATGGAACAATAGAGGGTATCTTGGGGACATACCCCGGTCTGGGATACAGAAAGGCTCTGGCCATGCCAGGAGCAAAGTCAAGACAAGATGGGGCCACTGACAGGCCCTGAAGATGGCCAGCAGAAATGCAGTCCTTATAGTGTGAAACCTTAAAGAAATG